>NC_091625.1:103273136-103405636 GCF_027580195.1 Bos mutus
CTGTAAATAAAATCAGCCAGCAGCAGAATATAAAATATGATATAATCTATACTCAAATACTCAGAACTTGACAACCCATCAAAAACAATTACTATTAGTTAAAAGTTAGATTTAATTTGTTATATAAACTGAGACTTAATACCTGGATATTTCCGTTTAAAGGAGGTCACACCCAAATATTCACTGACTTGTTCTTGAAGCATATAGTACTCTCCTGTTTCATCAGGTGGCCACTTGTACTCTATCAGATTTTCTGCGGGATAGTAGCTAAAGCTAAAGCACAGAAATATATATTATGCTTTAAATGTGGCATTTGTAAAATTTAAATCATTTTATTTTAAAGGATATTCTTTTTTAAAGATTTTTGAGATTTAAGGATTTGGAAAAACTGTTTTAATTATCTAAATTCTCAGTCTTCTATGATTCTGTATTACAAAGACATTCCCATGATTCCATGTGCATCCAAGAAACTACAGAAGAGGAAGAGAGAAAAGAAAGACCGTCTGGAATACCAAAGCAGAAGAGCACACTGGAAGCAACACTTTCTATGTGTCACAAAGAACAGAGATCACAACTTCAGGAACACAGGCGACATTTTTAGCTTTTGCAAATCAGGGTAGTGATACCAGTTCTGAATTCTTTCTTGTGGGCCTAGCCCTCAGAGCCACGATTTCATGCACCCAAAGTATAAAGTAATCAACTCCTGTTTTCCATCTCCTCTTCAATGAGTCACAAACACTGACAAAGCAAAACTCTAAAATCCTATTTCTCAATAAACTAAACTATAAACCACAGACTCCACATACCCAGGAGCAAATCATGGACCGAGTTTGATGGTGCCAGTGCACTGCAGATCAGTCCCAATCCTGAAGAGCAAAGACTACAGATGTCTGGACCTGTACTATTCAACCTCTAGATTTCATCAGTGGACAATATAGGTAGAATAGAATATGATTTTATGCATCTATCCAATTAAGGCTTCCCTGGTGGCTCAGACCGTAAAGAATCTGCCTCCAGTGTGAGAGACCCGGGTTTGACCCCTGGGTCAGGAAGATCCCCTGGAGAAGGGAATGGCTGCCTACTCCAGTATTCTTGCCTGGAGAATCCAAGAATCCAATGGACAGAGGAGCCTGGTGGACTAGTGAGCAACCAACACACACACACACACACACACAAACACAAACATCAATAAAAGACAAAAAGAGTTTTCTCACAAGTGGTCCTGGGAAATTGGACATCCAAATGGACATGTATGAAACAGAACCCTTGTACCTGATGTTGCCTAGAAAAATGAATTGAAAAGTGGACTGGTGACCTAAACATAAGAACTAAAACGAGGAGACTCTTAGAAGAAAACATGGGGGTAAATCTTCATGAGCTCAGATTTACTAATGGATTCTACATATGTCAGCAAAAGAAAGAGTACATAATTTGGACTTGAGCAAAACTTAAAATGTTGTGTATTAACAGAATGAAAAATCAACAGAATGGGAGAAAATATTTGCAAATCATATGTCTGATAAGAAATTAGTATCTAAAATATATAAAGAATTCCTACAACTCAACAACAAATACAATTTAAACATGGGCAGAAAACCTGAATAGACATTTCTCCAAGAATAAACTAATGGACAGGTAGTACATGAAAAGATGTTCAATCTGACTAGTCATTATGGAAATTCAAATCAAAATCACAGTAGAGTCCACTTCACACCTTTCAGAATGGCTATCATTAAAAATAAAATGGGAAATAAAACACGCTGGTGAGGATGTGAAGAAATTAGAAACTCTGTACGCTGCTGGTGGGAACATAAAACGGTGCATCCACTCTGGAGAACAGTTTGGCAGTTCCTCAGAAAGTTAAACACAGAGCTATCATATGACCCACCTACTTCACTCCTAGGTCCACACCCAAAGAAGCTGAAAACGGGGCCTCTGATCAGATATATTTATCCCCAATGTTCAAGGCAGCACTATCCACACCCCCCAAAATATGGAAGTAAGTGTCCATCAACAGATGAAAAGACAACACAGAGTATAATTCTAACAATGGAGTACAATTTAGCCTTAAAGAAGGAAATTCTAACACAAGCTACAACCTGGATGAACTTTGAAGAAATTATGCTAACCAAAATAAACCAGACACAAAAAGACAAACATTGTATGATTCCACCTACGTGAGGTACCTAGAATAGGCGAACTCATAACAACAGAAAGTAGAACGGTGGTTGCCCACGGCTGCTAAGGGGGGAAATGGGAATCTTATTATGTAAACGTTTTGGAAATGGATGGTGGTGACGGTCACACAACACTGTGAATGTAATTTATGCCACTGAATTATACATTTAAAGGTAGTTAAAATGGTGAATTTTGTGTGTATTTTACCACAATAAAATTTATTTCTTTGAATTGCATTAAGTAGCAAAAAGCGACTTTGGTGTTTTACAATCCTTAGTAATTGCCTTTGCCAGGGCTGGGGGATGGGGAGGAGAGAGCTAACACAGAGAAAAGACACACAACACAGAAAACATTAAAAACAATAAAACGGCAGTACCCAAGATCCTGGCTGGAAGTGTCGCAGCTCCTGGAGCTGTCTCCAGAGCCCATCCGCCTCCTTTTGGACGGCTGAGTCCCATCATTTGAATTATCTTCATTATCATCCTATACATTCAAAAGATGAAAAAAATAACTGGACAAAGAACAGTAAATAAGGGAAGATTATGTAATCCTCCCAAACTTGCTAAAAGGCTCAACTTGAAGGCTTCCTAAAGATTATACAAATGATAACCAGGGACAAGAATTTGGCCTTGGCAAGACCTGGAAAAAACCAAAAACTAATCTTCAATACAAATCAAAATAGAAAATTTTCAATAAACTTGTAGGTGTAAATCTACTTTTCCTTTCTTACCAAGAGGTTAAAATGCCTTCTGCTTTGAAAAAACACATCAAACTGCTGCAATACTCTGAAATTAAAATAAACATTCCTACTCTAGCTAGGATAAAAATGTATGAATCAGTTACTGTTTAACTCAACTTAGAGCTGGTTTATTCTAATTGGCTATTTCAGATACTTATATCCCTGTGAAAAGGACACAAAGGAACAAAAACAGAGGACCAATTGTTATTTTTTTCTTATATTGCAAAAATTCAGCAAAAATATACCAGAATAAGATTCATTGACCAATACAACACACACTACCTCCCCAAAAGAGGTTTAAAACTTTTTAAAGTGACATTTTCCATTATGTGACTTTATCAAGGTTGTAAGTTAGACCATTTCATTAAGGAAATGAATGATGAATCATATATCAGGAAATTAATTTAATCACGTTGTTGTTGTCCCTAAGGCAAACATAGGGGTAAATCTATGTTTATCGGACTCTTTTGTGACCCCATAGACTATAGTCCCCCAGGTTCCTCCGTCCATGGGATTTCCCGAGCAAGAATACTGGAATGGGTTGCCATTTCCTGACCCAAGATCAAACCCGTGTCTCCTGCATTGGCAGGTGGGTTCTTTACCACTGAGCCACTGGCGAAGCCCAACCACATACTAGCCAAGGCTTAAACAAAAAAGATTAAAAACAAACAAAAAAATCAAGGTAATCTAGCCTCCTAAGACAATACAATTTTGTTAAATATCATGAATCTAAGAATACAGAGGTAGTGAGTATGTCGGTCAGGCACATCAAAGCTGGACTGCCTGGAATCTTACTGGGCGCCAACTGCCCCTCACCAGCTGGTGGTTACCCTCAGTAGTGAGCCTCTCCTTACCTGTAAAACTGTGACAACAGTACTGCCTGTATTACTTGGCCAATGTAGGGATCAGAGTTAATACATGAAATAATTAGAGCAAGGTCTTGCAAACTGTTAAGTGCCCAGGAGAACTTAGCTAATACGATTGCATTGATGATCAAGTCTCAAAAGGCTCCCTGTTAGGAATTTACTCAGATCCTTTACCAAATAGCAAAAACCGTGGAATATTCTCCTTTTCAATTCTTAGCAAATAAGTATTCAGTTGAAGAGTTCTGTATACTCCTATTAAGATAAGCAACCGGGTAGGAGATGGAGAACAGCCTAAATCTACTAAATATTCTCCAAAAACTTACATTTAACAATGTCTCTCAATTGAAACATTTCAGTCAAGAAGCATTCAAGTATCATTTCTCTTCTATTTTACTTGCTTCTGAGCATTTTAAGGATTTTTATGTCCATTTGTTTAAATACCTTTCCCTTAGCTAAAAAAAATTGTATACACTTAAAAAGTGTTAAAAAGTTAAAAATGGAAAGTCCTCAAAAAAGCTGAAAGCACAATTTCACATGTAGTGTTTGAATTTGCTATTAGGAATTCTAGGCAAATGTGTTATTCCATATAGTGAATATTAGAGAGGGATAACAGCAACATATTTCCTAACAATATGATGGAATACGATTAAAAGAATTTGCCTGCAACCTGGCTACTGACAGAGAAGTCCGGGTTTTAAGGCTTCCCACCTCTGAAGTCAGCAATGTGTATTTCAGAGTCCTGGGTGGCTCTCACCTTGGGATTAAACACATTTCTGAAGGTCAGTGGACAGGAATGTGAGCAACCTCGGGGAGACGGTGAAGGACAGGGAAGCCTGGCGCGCAGCAGTCACTGGGGTCGCAGAGTCCGACACGACTCAGCGGCTGAAGCACCGCCACAGCGGCAGGTCACAGATTCGGGCTGGCCTCCCTGGCTGGCTGGGCTCCGGCGGCACCGGCCACCCTCAGGCCCGGCCCGGGCTCCGGAAGCCCGGCCTAGAGGAGCCCCGGCGCCCGGCGCGCCCTGCGCGCCCCCCGGGAGGAGGGGCCGCGGCCGGGGCCGGCGCGGGAGGGGCCGCAGGCTCGCCGGCGCCCCGGCCCCACGGCCACCGACACCGCACCCCGGAGGGGCCCCATTACCGTCCAGCTTCAACCTTCCGGTTACCACTCAAATGCGGACGTTTAAAAAGTCGTTCCCTCACACACTACTCAACCAACTGAACACAACGTGGTTCACTAAACGCTCATCCTGACTCTTCACTCATCTTTGACTTTCAAACACGAAGTCCGCCTCACTTCCCTAAAACAGCACAAACGACGAAACAAAGTCGGCCTGAAGAGAGCAGGGCGGCTTTTTGTTGAGTTCGCTCTTCAAGTTCAGTTCATGAACTGGCTAACTTGTTTCCCACTGGAACACGTTGCTACTCTTTAGGAAGAGCCCAAACACTTCAGAAGGGCACTGCTCAGACGAAGGCGCTCCTCAAAGCGCGCAGGGGCCCAGACCAACGTGAGGAGAGCGCCCTCCGCGTCGGAGCAAACTTTTATTTCTTCGGAGAGCGGGCTCCCCGGGGGGACGCGCTCAGGGGCGCCTTCGGGCGCAAACCGCCAAGAACACTCGGGACCGAGGCCGAGCGGACCCCGAGCAGCGCCAGCACGGCGCGGGTCCCGCCGCCCCTCGGGCCTCCTCACGGCCGCCCCCAGGCCCCGGCCCAGACCCGGCCCGCTCCTCACCTTCGGGGACTGCGCTCCGGGGGTGGCCGGGTCGCTGTCGCACGGCCGCGGAGACAGCGCCGTCCCGGGGCCGCCCGCCGCCGCCATCAGCCCGAGCGCCCCGCGCCGCCGCCTCCGCCGCCGTCGCCGCCTCGTCCCGGCCGCCGCCGCCGCCGCCGCCACCGCCGCCGCCGCGCGGGCCGCCCGCCGCCCGGGCCCCGCCCCTCCGCCCGCCCGCCGCCCGGGGCCGGCCCCTGCCTCCGCGCGCCCCGCGGCCCGCCAGCGCCGCCGCCACCGCCATGGCCGCCGCCAGTGCGCCGCCCGCCGCCGCCGCCGCCGGGGACGCCGCCCGCCGCTCGCCGCCCGCCGGGCCCGCCGCCGTGCGCGCCCGCGGGGCCCTCCGCGCCCTCGGCCGCCGCCGCCCGCTGCGCTCGCCGCCGCCGCCGCCCCCGGCCGCCGCCCTCGGCCGCACGCAGCCCCGGCCCGCCGCCACCCCGCCTCCCGGCCGCCGCCGCAGCCCGGCGCTCCGCGGCCCCACCTCCCGCCGCTCCCCTCAGCCCCCCAGCCCCGCCCCGGCCCGCCGCCCAGGGCGCGCTCGCCGCCGCCGCCGCCCCCTCCCCGCCGCCCCCGGCCCGGCCCCTCACACGTCAGCCCTCTCCTCCCACCGCGCCCCGCCCGGGCTCCCCGCCTCTCCCCTCCGCCGGCAGCCTGAGGGGCGCCTCCCCGCCCCTTCCTTCCTCCCAGGTGTCCGCGCCCGCGTCCCCGCGCTCGCTCCTGGGGGGCCCCGGCTCTCCCCCACCCTCCATCCCAGGTGTCCCTCCCTCTCCGGGGTCCGCGCCCCCGTGCCCTCTCTCCCTCCTGGGGGTGCCCGCCCCTCCCCCTCCGCCTTCATCCTGAGGGGCCCCTCCCCGCCCCCTCCCTCTCGGGTGTCCGCGCCCCCGTCCCCTCCATCCCAGGTGTCCCTCCCCGCCCCCTTCCTCCCCGGTGTCGGCGCCCCCGTCCCCTCTCTCCCTCCTGGGGGTTCCCGCCCCTCCATCCCAGGGACCCCTCCCCGCCCCCTCCCTCCCCAGTGTCCGCGCCCCCGTCCCCTCTCTCCCTCCTGGGGGTGCCCGCCCCTCCCCCTCCGCCTTCATCCTGAGGGGCCCCTCCCCGCCCCCTCCCTCCCGGGTGTCCGCGCCCCCGTCCCCTCCATCCCAGGTGTCCCTCCCCGCCCCCTTCCTCCCCGGTGTCGGCGCCCCCGTCCCCTCTCTCCCTCCTGGGGTCCCCGCCCCCCCCCGCCTCCCCGGCGTCCGCGCCCGCGTGTCCTGACGCGGCACTCCTCGCCGCCCTTCCCTTCCACCTCCTTCCCAAGGGGCCCGCCCCCTCGCCCCCTCGCCCCCTCGCCCTCCATGCGGGGTCCCTCCCCGCCCCCTCCCTCCCGGGGTCCTCGTCGCCCCGCCCCCTCCTCCACCTTCCGGGGGGGTCTCCCCGGCACCCTCTCTCTACCCGGGGGGCTGCATCGCGGGGGCCTCTGAGGGCCCCGGCTCCTCTCCTCGCGTTCCCGGTTCCCAGTTGCTGCCTGTCGTCCGCCTTTGTTCTCTGCTCGCGGCCTCGAGCTCTCCGGCGCTCGTGAACCACCTGCCAGGGAACGTGTCCTTGCCAAAGGCATCCTCAGCTTGCTTTCACTTGAAAAGTTGATCCACATCGACCTTGGTGCGTGCGGGAGTCCTCAAACAGGTGAAATTTAGGACTCTGCTGGGATGCTGCGGATGCAGAAGCTCCCACCCAGGACGTGAGATCGCATCGCAGCGGAGCATTTCGGGACCATACCGGCCTCATCGGATTCCCTCTCAGCTTTTTTCTGGCTGCGTAGCCATAGCCCTTCGTTTATCAAACATTCAGTATTGTTGTAAAGTGCTTAGGCCCGTAAAAGTCACCAAGAAACTGACTTATATTATTAATCGTGGTTCTTAGGCTTCACTTGGTCACTTTGGGACTTTACCAAAAATTAAAAGAAATAAAAAAGGTAACAGAACTTTAAAGGAACACATGAGAGACAGCTGAGATAGGATGACAATGGTGCCAGAAATGTTAAAGTTGATCTGTCAGAAGACACTTTGTACCTGAGTGTAGATGACTTGGTTCCTGGCAATAGAAAACATTCCTGGATTTGGAATACAATATGGCTTCCCTTTCCTGCATTATTTTTGCTTACACCCAGCAGACAAGTTTGGAAAGATAAGATAGGAGTTGTTTCTAGCCCGTCAGTTTGACACAAAGGACCTCCTTTGACTCTCCCAGCCCACCCTTTCCTGACTTCCCCATTTGCATCGGATCAGAGATGGCATCAACAAGGACTCAACACTGGCAAACTGGTCCTAATCCAGCCTCTATTTTATCGCACAACCTCGTCAGAGCAGCACCCATTTTCCTGTCAAAATCCCACTGAAGAAAACAGCCTAAGTGTCTGAATGACTCAAGGAGAACCAACATCTTTCCCCCAAAGTCCCTCAACTGATCAAGACCCTCAGTCAGACTCTCTCGATAGAGTTTAATGTTTATATATATATATAGTTACTTTGTTCTAGTCTTGTTCCTTGGGTATTTTGTCTCTGGATCAAATTCAAATTTAAAACTCTTCATTCCAAGCCAATAAACACTGATTCAGCTTTTCATCCTACAAGGCATAATATTAAGGCTGTGCAGACGGGCTGCTTCATACTGAAAGAATTAGTGTGTGTTGACTGGAAAAGAAAAAGCACAACCTGAAAGCTGAGACTTGTATTTTATTCAGCAGGCATAGTAAGGACTTCAAGTTCCAGAGACAGGACTCTCAGATCACTCTGAGATAACTGCTCCAAAGAAGCAAGGGGTGTTGTGGGGCGGGGGCGGGGCAGAATATATAGGAGTTTTTGCAATAATGACCTCATTAGAACATCAGAAGATTACTGTTAGTTAAAGAAAATCAGACATCTCAAGTTAAAGAATCTAGTGCTTTTCTCTGTATGAGAAGATCCAAGAGTCTGGGCTCATTGAAACCATTCCTTTGATATGCACCTCAGCTACCTGGGGACAGTATCCTGTTTTCTCATCCTGAGATTCTTCGGGTGCATTGAGGGGGTGGGGAGTGATGGCTGCAGTGCCTGACTGCTGGATAGCCAGGCATCCTGCCTCCTTCCTGAGTTCCCTCAGGGCTTATCATCATCATCCTATGGCTATAATATGATGGCTTGATGGCTGCAATATCCTTTGTTTACTGATATTCTGGGCAATAATTTTCATTCACAGATGGGTGAAAATTTACTTGCAACCAGAAAATTTAAGATTTTAAGCTTGACATAGAATTTGAAAAGTAACGAGATACTGATAGAACTACTGGTAAATGTACAATTTGTTGTTGTTCAGTTGCTAAACTGTGTCCAACTCGTTGTGATGTCAAGGACTATAGCCTGCCAGACTCCTCTGTCCATGGGGCTTTTCCAGGCAAGAATGCTGGAGTGGGTTGCTATTTCCTTCTCGAGGGCATCTTTCCAAGCCAGAGATCAAACCTGAGTATCCTGCATTGCAGGTGAATTCTTTACCACTGAGCCTCAAATGTACAACCAGAAGTATAAATATGGCTTCAAACCCAACAAAGATGGACAAGTGGGAAAGTAGAAGGGATATTCAAGTACGTCACTCATTCCAGTCTGGAGTGAGGATAGGGTAAGTGAAGGCAGAGTCTCTGAGTTAGGAGTGAAATATACAGGGAGGCTGCTTGATATAAAGGTGAGAACAAAGATTTGAAGTTAAGACTTTGGTGTGATACCAGCTGTGCCACTTATTAGCTGTGTGATCATGGATAAACTAATCTTTCTGACCCTCCAGTTCCTCATTTACAGGATTAGAATAATAATTTCCATTCATCTATTTCACAAAGGTTTTATGGAAAGCAACTAGGAACTGTGTTAGGTGATAGAAATAGAAGGAATCGTGTATTCATCAAACACCACCTCACTATTTATTCTTAGACCCTGAGTTAGGCACTGGCAATAGAATGCTGAAGAGAAAAAGCCATAAAACTGTATGAGACCATTAGAATATGTAGTTATAGGTGAGGAAAAGGCTCAAGGTCAAGAATTCCAGAGATACTGGTGAAAATAGAGAAAAAGGAAGAAAACTATCAAGTACTGTAAGCTGAGAGTATTTCAAATATGAGACTGGTCAACATGTCATTCGAGAACTCGAGTAAGATAAAGACCGAAAAATGTCCATTGTATTTAAAAATTTGGTAATAACTAACCATCTTATTCGTCGCAAGCTATTTCAATGGTATGGCAGTATGAGAAGCTAAATTGAAGTTGATTAAGGAAGGAATTAAAAGATGCTTGCTCCTTGGAAGAAAAACTGACAAACCTAAAGTACAGACATCACTGCTGAAAATGGTCCGTCTAGTCAAGGCTGTGGTTTTTCCAGTGGTCATGTATGGATGTGAGAATTGGACTATAAAGAAAGCTGAGTGCTGAAGAATTGATGCTTCTGAACTGTGGTGCTGGAGAAGACTCTTGAGAGTCCCTTGGACTGCCAAGAGATCCAACCAGTCCATCCTAAAGTAGATCAGTCCTGGGTGTTCATTGGAAGGACTGATGCTGAAGCTGAAGCTCCAATACTTTGGCCACCTGATGCAAAGAACTGACTCATTGGAAAAACCCTTGATGCTGGAAAAGATTTAAGGCAGGAGGAGAAGGAGATGACAGAGGATGAGATGGTTGGATGGCATCACAGACTCAATGGACATGAGTCTGAGCAAGCTCTAGGAGTTGGTGATGGACAGGGAAGCCTGGAGTGCTGTAGTCCATGGGGTCGCAAAGAGTCGGACATGACTGAGTGACTGAACTGAACTGACTAAAGCTGAAGCTCCAACACTTTGGTCACCTGATTTGAAGAGCCAGCTCACTGGAAGAGACCCTGATGCTGGGAAAGATTGAGGACAGGAGAACAAGTGGGCAACAGAGGATGAGATAGTTACATAGCATCACTGACTCAATGGACATGACTGAGCAAACTCCAGGAGATAGTGGAGGACAGGTGAGCCTGGTCCCCTACAATCCATAGGGTTGCAAAGAGTCAGCAACTTAGCAACTGAATTGATTTTGACGATAACAAGGATGAACCAAGGAGCAGATGACCAACATGTGCTTGATGAAAAGGTCCTTGAGTTTGAGTTGGTCAAGGAACTGGGAACCTAGAGTACAGAAGCCCTAGTTGCACAATAGCACAGGGGGATTAAAAAAAAAAAAAGTGATCATGAAGCAGAAATCATGCAAAGTGATCTTATTAAAAAGTACAGTTCTTCTATGACTGTAAAAACTTTTTCTTAAAACACTGAAAACTCCCTTATTGCCAATTATACATGTATACAGAATTTTCATTGCAAAAGTAGTATTTATTTAGCACACTATAATTTGAAACATGAGAGACATTCAGTTCAGTTCAGTCGCTCAGTTGTGTCCGACTCTTTGCGACCCCATGAACCCCAGCACTCCAGGCCTCCCTGTCCACCAACTTCTGGAGTCCACCCAAACCCATGTCCATTGAGTTGTTGATGCCATCCAACCATCTCATCCTCTGTCGTCCCCTTCTCCTCTTGCCCTCAATCTTTCCCAGCATCAGGGTCTTTTCAAATGAGTCAGCTCTTTGCATCAGGTGGCCAAAGTATTGGAGTTTCAGCTTCAACATCAGAATTACTATTTTCTTTCTAATAACTTTGCTGAGAGTAATTAAATTGTGCTTGCCTTTTTCTCACCCTACAACTTACCTTTTTCTATGCCTTGATAAATTGTCATACTTATTTTGAAGTTTGGATTGGCTTCCAACATTTTATCTTTTGCATTTTCAGCGTTGTAAATAATTTCCAAGAGTTTCTTCAATGTGAAGTTTTACATCAGTCTCACTTCCTCTCAACATCTTCATCCTTTTGTCATGATCAGTGGCTGTAACTAATCTATGAAATCTGGGTACATATTTCACAGCACTGAGCCACCAGCTAGCTCAGTGTGAATCAGTTCTTGTAGTTGTCTAAAATGATGGAACCAGTCTTTATTGGCAGAAAAGTTTGCTTTTCTGTCTCTTTGTAACTACAGTTTCCTTTTCCACGTTCCATCCCTGGGTTGGGAAGATCCTCTGGAGAAGGAAATGGCAGCCTGGAAGATCCCATGGATGGAGGAGACTGGTAGGCTACAGTCCATGGGGTGGCAGAGTTGGACACAACTGAGCGACTTCACTCACTTTCACTTTTAACATAGTAACTAATTTTGACATTTTGGCCTGAATGCTAGTCAAACTGACTGAGATTTTTATTATTACAGTTGATACTTGCCCTGTACAGGTCCACTCACACAGATTTTCTCATTAAATACGTCCTACATTCCATGCCTCCTGCGGTTGGCTGAATCTGCCGTCTATGGGGTCACACAGAGTCGGACACGACTGAAGCGACTCAGCAGCAGCAGCAGCAGCAGCCCTCGTGGAACAGAAGGTACTATATCCAAAGTAGAAGACAGTCTTTCTCAAGCAAAAGTGGCTTTCTGTTCCAAAAGCAACTCAAACTGAAAGATGTCCACACAACTTTACCTCATTTTTCCTGCTTCCTGGACTTTCTCCCCACGGTTCCTCCGTCCAGGCAGGCTTAGGTCTCATCCTGTCTTGACTTTGCTGTTTGCTAACAGCAAAACTTGACTTTCAGGTTTCCTAACCAATGTCATTTCTAGCATCATCACTTCTTTGCTGCACTTTCACCTTTTTTGGCCAGTTTCCTCTTTCGGCTGTCCATTTTTGTGAAACATCACACGGGTTCATCACTGGGAGGCCAGCAGGTAACAGGACTCCACGCCCTGCTGCCTTGTGACCTGAAGCGCTGAAGAAGAGCAGTGCAGGGGTCATGACAGAGAGCTCGACCGAAGGCTCATGACGCTCATCCACTGTTTACGTAACGACTTGGGGACTGCAGAGCTGGATGAGGAATTTGTACTCATGCAGCTCCTCATGGGTAATCCACTGTGGTCACTGAGATACAAAGCATGCTGTTCGGAGACTGGTATAACTACAGTGTAGTAAAAAACTTGTGCAAAGTGAGAACTGCCACACTGGGTGATTATCTCTGTGGATATTGAAGTCGAAAAGAGCAATGGCAGGAGTTGAATGGAGAGGAAGCTTGTGATCCAGCAGCTCAGGTTTTCAAGTAATGAGAAGGCACAGCCCAGGGGACTTGCAGGCAACAATCACACACAGAGATAACAAACTGTGTATCCAGATGGCGTAGATGTGCAGGAGCTAGAGCTTTTCACGGTCAGGGGTTGCCTGCCCTACCTCCTGGCTCTGAGGCATGAGGTGTTAGGGATGAGAGAAACACCAGCTTTTACTTGAGAGGGTTGCAGTGAGACTCCTCCTCAGGGAGAAGTCAGGTCGCTGTTTTAAGGGAAGAAACTCAATGCATCTGGAGCAGAGGCTGGGACAATAGAGGAACCATGTAAATGAAGGTCAATAACTGGCTATAAAGTTTTGAGAAGCAGGGACTCGGATGAGTGGGTGTCCAGACTCCTGCAGTGACTAAAGGAAACAGGTACGTGACATTTGATGTGGTTGATCCTTACGGTTCCTAATGGCAGAGGGAAAGTGGCCAGAAGTTACGGTTTTGGATGTTTGGCATGCTGCTCTGGCGGCTTCAGTTACTTCACACTTCCATGGCTGGAGTGGGGAAGGAGCTTGGTGACCACAGGGCAGAGGTTTTCTTGGTACAGACACAGCTCCGAGGAGGAGGCAAGGGAAGGAGTCTGGTGCGAGGGAGCAGGAATATATGCGCACTCTCAGGAGACGGGCTCGGCAGTGGCGCTCTCAGGAGCACACAAAGAAGCACGCCTAACGCAGGTGGGTTAGAAGTGAGACGGGGGTCGGCAGTGTTGCTAGGATTAGAGGTGTTTATAATGAACCTGGAATCCACTAAAGCTTGAGAAATGGAGAATTTTACATTCTGGAGAATCTAGAACTTAAGAGTTTGTATTCACTCCAAGAATGACTGAGGGCTTCTGAGGCAGGGAGTGACATAACCAAAGTTATGCTTGCAACATGGTAACATCTTCAGTCTTACAGGTGAAGATGAGACTGGTGGCAAGGAAAGGTCATTGGATCTTCTCCCTGGTTCACCCTTAGAAGCATTTGCCATAATTTACAGAGCTATACTTATTTAATGCTAGCATCCCGGTACAATAAACACTCAGGGGAGGCAAGGGCCCTGTCCATTTTGTTCACTGCTCACACTATGCATTTCACCCAGCGCCTGGCACATGGCAGACGAGTGGCATGTTGAACTAAACAATTGCCACGTGAATGAATAACAGAAAAGGACCACGGGAATGTGAGAGAAGAGAGATGTCATGGTGGGGCAAAGAAGGATGATGTGAGTCACTTCAGAGAAACAGAGCCCATAGAAGTTCACAACTAAGCATGAATGGGGTTGGGAGAAGGGTGAGAGGAAGCAGTTGAAGGCCATCTGAACTGTCAGACCAAATGGTGACAGGGAGCACCTCAAGATTGGCAGCCTCCAGGGTCACGCTACGTGCTGGGCGTAAGAGTCTGACTGTATATTACCTCACCCAATTCACAAACTAACCCTCGGAGGAAGGTATAATTCTCACTTTACGAAATCACATTTATAAGCAGTCAGCTCAATACCAGGAAGCGTGTGTTCCCGGATAAAGTCACCAGGAAAGAACACTGATTAACATGAGCTCCTTTTTAGGTTTGTTATTACTGATTCTCTGTGGCCAAAGTTCGTGAACAATGACCCTGTTTTAAAGATTCTTTGGGCTACAACTATCACGTCTCTGCTGTGTAGTGTGGAACTGCCAGTACTGGATTATCCAACAGATTATAACACACAAGTGAAAAGAAAACTCTCATCTTTCTGTTTTCCTGTTTATAGATTATTCAACTACTCTGTACTTTTCAGTTCAGTTCAGTTCAGTTCACTCGCTCAGTCATGTCCGACTCTTTGCAACCCCATGAATCCCAGCACACCAGGCCTCCCTGTCCCTCACCAACTCCCGGAGTTCACTCAGACTCACGTCCATCGAGTCAGTGATGCCATCCAGACATCTCATCCTCTGTCATCCCCTTCTCCTCCTGCCCCCAATCCCTCCCAGCATCAGAGTCTTTTCCAATGAGTCAACTCTTCGCATGAGGTGGCCAAAGTACTGGAGTTTCAGCTTTAGCATCATTCCTTCCAAAGAAATACCAGGGCTGATGTCCTTCAGAATGGACTGGTTGGATCTCCTTGCAGTCCAAGGGACTCTCAAGAGTCTTCTCCAACACCACAGTTCAAATACATCAATTCTTCGGCACTCAGCCTTCTTCACAGTCCAACTCTCACATCCATATGTGACCACAGGAAAAACCATAGCCTTGACTAGACAGACCTTTGTTGGCAAAGTAATATCTCTGCTTTTGAATATGCTGTCTAGGTTGGTTATAACTTTCCTTCCAAGGAGTAAGCATCTTTTAATTTCATGGCTGCAGTCACCATCTGCAGTGATTTTGGAGCCCCAAAAAATAAAGTCTGACACTTTTACTGTCCATTAAATTTGACATGGATTTCCAAGTTCTGGTTATAACTGTGGAAATAGAATGAATTATCACAGACATTATCGGCTGCCTCCCCCAAGCCCACCCCCTGCTTCTTTCCAGAGGAGCTCCCACCGATAGTTGTGTCCACTCTCCACATGGCCATGTGCTTCAGGGAAGGTGAGCTCCAGCCGCACCCCAGAGAGTGAGTCATAACTGAGCCATGGGAACAGGATTAAATTCTATCAAGGTAAACAACTGTGCGTAGATGTCCAAGGGGAGAGTAGGAAGACAAAAAGAACCTGGATCCTTGATCAAAGGCCTGGGAAATACAATTTTGCTCTTTTTAAAGATGATTGTGTTACATTTTTTGGTTCTTGCAACTAAAAAGAGCCTGATGAATAGACTAACAAATAGACTGCACACTTGCGAGTGTTTTGATTGGAGGGAGAGGTAGTAGTTAGGGAAGTATGAAACATCTCAATGTCTTTCTTTCAAACTGGGTAGGTTCTTTCAAAACAATGCATGCAATATATTAAGATAGCATACAAAATACATCTTCCTCTGGAAGTTCTCTGAAATCTATCATAACATCACTTACTTTGACATTGTACGAGGTTGTGTCCTAATTTCCCACAGCAAATTCCAATTTTCTCAAATCTAATGAGAATGAAGGCAGGAGGAGAAGGGGACAGTAGAGGATGTGATAGTGGGTGGCATGACCGACTCACTGGATACGAGTCTGAGCAAACTCCAGGAGACGGTGAAGATACAGGAGGCCTGGCGTACGCAGCCCATGGGGTCGCAAAGAGTCAGACACGATTGAGTGACTGAACAACAACAAAACAAGAGTGATAATTTCTCCATAATCCACTATAAATATTCGTATATATGAAAAAGGAATATGCATATACTTCTTATACTTTGGGGTTGCTGCTGCTGCTGCTAAGTCGCGTCAGTCATGTCTGACTCTGTGTGACCCCATAGACAGCAGCCCACCAGGCTCCCCAGTCCCTGGGATTCTCCAGGCAAGAACACTGGAGTGGGTTGCCATTTCCTTCTCCAGTGCATGAAAGTGAAAAGTGAAAGTGAAGTCGCTCAGTCGTGTCTGACTCTTAGCGACCCCATGGACTGCAGCCCACCAGGCTCCTCCGTCCGTGGGATTTTCCAGGCAAGAGTACTGGAGTGGGGTGCCATTGCCTTCTCCACTTTGAGGTAATACAATGTTAATAAATATGATAACTAGTAAGTATAAAGGTAAAAATCCAGCTTTTACTTGTTTGTTGTTAAAAGAATACAATTAAGAAGCTTCAATTGGAGATACAAGAATATAGTTAATCAAAACTACCATGAAGTTCACAAGTCTATAAATTTTCATGTATTTTAGGAAAGTTTAGAAGTAAACACTCTTTGGTCCATGGAACAAGCTATTCACAGTAGAGAGCGAATACTAAGACCAACGCCACATAAGTTTCCGTCTCATGCTTCGCGGAAACCCAGCTGTCCCACGCCACATCCCAGATCCATCTGCTGGCAATCTAGGACAGAAATGTTCAGAAGGCCCATTTCAGATCAAACATGTTAAAAAGTGATTCTTTAATCTATACAAGTTTGGTTTCTTCAGAAGTTGCATCACTCACTATCTTAGGAAGTTTTATTTTAAAAGTAGTTTGTCCAATTTTCCCTTTGCTGATAAGACTTAATAGTGATGCTTCCTGGGCCCATCTTCTCTTTATTGGAGAGGGTAAGTTGTCTAACACAGAGAGACCACCTTAGCAGTGTGTGTCCCGGGGCAGAAGAGGAGGCGCTCTGTGACTCAAGTCTAGGGGTTCTGCGTGCAGTACCATGCTGTCACACTCCATAGTCAGGCATTATCCTTTCTACCGAAGATCTTCAACCAAAAGTTTGTTAGGGTCTTGTCTTGAAATGAAGAAATGGTACTGATCCTATAAGCAGGCTGTTAGAGAAATCCTAACTCTTTTGCTTCATGTACGAAGCCACACAAAATCTGATTTTTCTGTGGTGAGCTTCTCCCCTCAGGAGGTTGAGTCTGCTTTTCCACCCCATGAATATGAACTGACCTTGGGACTTGCCCTGAGCAAAATAATGCGATGCTGTGCAGCTTCCAAGAGAGGCCTTAGGAAGTCTTCTGCTCTCACCTCTGGAATGCTGCGAGGAGCCCTGTGTAAGGACACCATTCCTCCTCTGGAGGACGATGGCTTCTGTGCAGGGGAACCAACGGTCACGACTGTGAGCAAGGCTGTCTGGGACCTCTGGGCCAGCTGCATCACCAGATGGCTGAAACTGCACCACTTTCCTCTGGTGAGGCCAGAAGAAAGTCCACCCAGCCCATCCAGACTGAGCTGACCCACAGGACAATAAGCAAGCACGTGACTGGTGTCACAAGCTGCTCACTTCTGGGGTGGGGCTGCCTAAATACACCCCAGTCTCTCTGGTTATCAGTCAAGTCCGTGTTGTCTTTGCACTCCATGTTTTCTCTGCTGGGACTTGCTGCCTGATCTTTAGCACGGCTGGTTCCTTCTTGTTGTTTAGGCATCAGAGGATGACCTCCCCTTCTCCAGACCACCCCAAGGGGCCACCTGTCCACCTGGAAGCTCCCCATTCCCTAAGTGTGCAGGTGGATGCGGTAGAATTCTCTCCTCCCTGGGAGCCTGGTGACTGTCCTGTGGGCAGCAGCCTTCCCTGGGCCAAGTCCTCCCACCATGCTCCCACGTGGAGGTACTTACATTGATTGCCTGACCTGTCTTTTGAATAAATAATACTTTTATAATGAACTTATAACGGTGGTATCCAAATTCTTTGACTGATGACAATATGCGGTCTGCTAATTCAAGTGACAAATGAGAAAAGACTTTGTCGTCATATTTGACATCTTGAAGACTTTCCTTTAAAAAAATTAAGAAAGATATTTTAATTTTCAAATTTTAAACAAAAATTGAAGTAGAAAATGTGTCTAATTAATATACGCAGCTTTTGGAAACATACACATATCTCTAACCAAATGATATTAAATGATTGATATGCTTACCAATTTATTTCAATAACAATTTTGAAAAAAATTTGATTTGGTTTTAAAATTATGTTCAATTGCTCTTCATTAGCCATCCTTAGGAGAAGGCAATGGCACCCCACTCCAGTACTCTTGCCTGGAAAATCCCATGGATGGAGGAGCCTGGTGGGCTGCAGTCCATGGGGTCGCTAAGAGTCAGACAGGACTGAGAGACTTCACTTTCACTCTCATGCATTGGAGAAGGAAATGGCGACCCACTCCAGTGTTCTTGCCTGGAGAATCCCAGGGACGGTGGAGCCTGGTGGGCTGCTGTCTGTGGGGTCGCACAGAGTCCGACACGACTGACGCGACTTAGCAACAGCAGCAGCAATCCTTAAGTTTTCCTTTACTAGGTTACTCTGCCAAACATTTATTAGGGAGACACAAGGTGTTTTTTTGCCACTCGGCCTGTGGAATCTTAGCTCCCTTACCAGGAACTGAACTCACACCCCCTGCACTAGGAGCATGGAGTCTTAACCACTGGACCTCCACGAACTCCCTATCCCTGTCTTCTTGTCTCCCTCAGTTAAAGGCCACTTCTTTCTAATCCTGTCCCTATGGCTGCTCACTGTACTGCTTTTTTCTGTGACCTCCAGATGAGTAATATGGAAGTCAAAGACTGCTCATCATGTTTGTCAGTAAACTAATGTATAGCTGGGAGTGGGGAGACAGATGTGGGCCATGAAGCTCTGCATTTTTCTACAAACCACAAGCAGACTTGGACCAGCTGGTGAGCAGGTGGCACCTGCCTTTGATTAATTGACTGAGACCAATGACAAACTAACCAATGTTCTAGGTTCTAACGATAAATGGATGCCTACCTGCTAATTTTACAGGCAAATAAAACCAAATAAATTACCCATTTTTTGGTTGTGCTTCCCTTCTAGAAGGCTTTTGGATCTGAACTGGGTCTAGAAGCATTTAGTTCCCTCAGGCATTTAGCTCAATCTTTTGGACACTTAGCAACATCCATTCTCTTCTCAGTTTGCCTAAGAGGTCCCAGGCTTTCTCTATTAATACATACATGTTCCATTTTAACAATTAATGAATAGTTGCTATAGGAAGATACCTACAAGCTCCAGCAGTGTATATTATTTCTGTGTCTAGAATGGTGATAATGTCCCCTAAACACAAAAGAAAATCCCTAGCCTCTTTGTGACCACAGCCTTCCCCCTACATATCCAATAAGCTGTTCCAAGCCCCTTCTGCTCAATGCAGTTCCGTAAATGATCACATGTAAGCACAACATGAAATTCTGCTATACCAAATAAACTTGAACTCAGTCAGTGTTGTTGGGCCAAGTGAGAGACACACCAAAATGCCTGCTGTTAGGCCACAGGGTTAATAATTATTTTACTGTATTGAGTTGAATTTATTTCCAAGTTATGAGCGATAATATAGTTTCTGAATATTATCTGGTTATTATTACTTCAGTTTAGAAATGTATCTATGTCTATGGTGGTAGAGGGAGGTGGGGGAAATGGGTTTCCTAAATATTCTTCTGTATTAACATATTCATTTAAGAATTAATTCTGATACAGTTAAGGGGATGTAAATCAAGGAAATGGCAACCCACTGCAGTATTCTTGCCTGGAGAATCCCACAGAGGAGCCTGACGAGCTATAGTCCATGGGGTTGCAAACAGCTGGACATGACTAAGCAATTAAGCACACGAGCACACGTTATATTATATACACAAAAGAAGTTAAATGCACGCCTTCTTCCCAACAGCTAGCTTACATCAGTTATTACTAAGGGAATTCATTTGCACATTTGAGGCGGGGGAGGTAATGTTAAACAAGGAGTACCCTTGGAGGGGGGTTAGGCAGGGTAGAATCCCACGGTGGGAACCTGGCCGTCAGAAATCTCCTGGGTGCCTGATGCCCAAAGGTGAAAAGGGGATTCAAAAAGGTGGCCCCTTAAACAAACATTCTGAAATTTGAAAGTTTTTAATTTGGCCCTTTATTAGGAAAGATGGTGAAGGGGATTCTTTCCATCTGAACAATGTAGCCTTCAGACACAAACACTAGTATAATTAATATTGGTATTACAGTATCAACTGTAAAATTGAAGAAGCTTTGTTGGACTAGCCTGAAAACATGTGTCTGAGTTTCAAACAACTGTCTTAAATGAACTTCAGATTCCACCTTGTTTAATGAAGAAGAAAATCCACACAAAAGTTGGGGATTTCCTATTCTTAGGATGTTTAGTGTAGTCATGAATCAGGTTTTTGCACATATTCAATATGGGTTTTATTTTTCACTCATTCCTTCATATATGGGAGAAACACGGAACCTGAAAGATAAATAATTTATGGATAATCACAATGGTGTGATGACTCACCTAGAGCCAGACATCCTGGAATGTGAAGTCAAGTGGGCCCTAGGAAGCATCACTATGAACAAAGTTAGTGGAGGCGATGGAATTCCAGTTGAGCTATTTCAAATCCTGAAAGATGATGCTGTTCAAGTACTGCACTCAATATGCCAGCAAATCTGGAAAACTCAGCAGTGGCCACAGGACCAGAAAAGGTCAGTTTTCATTCCAATCCCAAAGAAGGGCAATGCCAAAGAATGCTCAAACTACCGCACAATTGCACTCATCTCACACCTAGTAAAGTAATGCTCAAAATTCTCCAAGCCAGGCTTCAGCAATATGTGAACCGTGAACTTCCTGATGTTCAAGCTGGGTTTAGAAAAGGCAGAGGAACCAGAGATCAAATTGCCAACATCTGATGGATCATCAAAAAAGCAAGAGAGTTCCAGAAAATCATCTATTTCTGCTTTATTGATTATGCCAAAGCCTTTGACTGTGTGGATCACAATAAACTGTGGAAAATTCTGAAAGAGATGGGAATACCAGACCACCTGACCTGCCTCTTAAGAAACCTGTATGCAGGTCAGGAAGCAACAGTTAGAACTGGACATGGAACAACAGACTGGTTCCAAATAGGAAAAGGAGTACGTCAAGGCTGTATATTATCACCCTGCTTATTTAACTTAGATGCAGAGTACATCATGAGAAACGCTGGGCTGGAAGAAGCACAAGCTGGAATCAAGAAATATCAATAACCTCAAATATGCAGATGACACCACCCTTATGGCAGAAAGTGAAGAGGAACTAAAAAGCCTCTCGACGAAAGTGAAAGAGGAGACTGAAAAAGTTGGCTTAAAGCTCAGCATTCAGAAAACAAAGATCATGGCATCTGGTCCCATCACTTCATGGGAAATAGATGGGGAAACAGTGGAAACAGTATCAGACTTTATTTTTCTGGGCTCCAAAATCACTGCAGATGGTGATTGCAGCCATGAAATTAAAAGATGCTTACTCCTTGGAAGGAAAGTTATGACCAACCTAGATAGCATATTCAAAAGCAGAGACATTACTTTGCCAACAAAGGTCCATCTAGTCAAGGCTATGGTTTTTCCAGTGGTCATGTATGGATGTGAAAGTTGGACTGTGAAGAAAGCTGAGCCCGGAAGAATTGATGCTTTTGAACTGTGGTGTTGGAGAAGGCTCTTGAGAGTCCCTTGGACTGCAAGGAGATCCAACCAGTCTATTCTAAAGGAGATCAGTCCTGGGTATTCTTTAGAAGGACTGATGCTAAAGCTGAAACTCCAATACTTTGGCCCCCTATGCGAAGAGTTGACTCATTGGAAAAGACTCTGATGCTGGGAGGGATTGGGGGCAGGAGGAGAAGGGGATGACAGAGGATGAGATGGCTTGATGGCATCACCAACTCAATGGACCTAAGTTTGGGTGAACTCTGGGAGCTGGTAATGGACAGGGAGGCCTGGAGTGCTGCGATTCATGGGGTCACCAAGAGTCAGAGACAACTGAGCGACTGAACTGAACTGAACTGTTGGATCATTGAAAAAACAAGAGAATTCCAGAAAAACATCTGCTTCTGCTTCATTGATTATCCTAAAGCCTTTGACTGTGTGGATCACAACAAACTGCAGAAAATTCTTCAAGATATGGGAATACCAGACCACCCAACCTGCCTTCTGAGAAATCTGTATGCAGGTCAAGAAGCAACAGTTAGAATTGGACATGGAACAACAGACTGGTTCCAAATTGGGAAAAGAGTAAGTCAAGGCTGTATATTGTCACCCTGCTTATTTAACTTCTATGCAGAGTACATCATGATTCATGGGGTCGCAAAGAGTCAGACACGACTGAGCAACTGAACTGTTAAATGAAATACCAAAAGAAATTCTTTTTGATTTAGCTTTAATCATAGCATCAACATGAAGAGTATTCAGTATGACTACAAAGTACTTTCAGAGGCAAATGCTACAAAAAAAAATCAGTCAGAGTAACTATACTGCCATAAATCTTAACATGGTTCGTCACATCCCCCAAATTAAGATATTGCTATCATGTGTGCCTACCGACCTACCTTTAGCATCTGCTGGACTTTCGCTTCCACTGAGCGGGCCTGGGGTTTTCTCCGTGGCTCCATTCTGTATGAATTGGGAACCTTCAGTTTTGCCAGGGCGGTCTTCCATTCTGTGCCTAGATCAGCAATCGAGTCACCAAATGGAGGCTCCACATACTGAACGTCATGAACGGATTCTCTCAGTCTTTCTCTTAAAATTTGTGCATACTGAAAGGAGAAGGAGAGGGACAGAGAAAGATGATTTTTTAAATTCCATAATGAAATTTCAGTTTTAAGGACCCTGGGGCAGTGGGACAGGGCTGACACAAAGCTTGGAAATCCATTACAACAGACATCTATGATTATGTGGTTGCGAAATCCTAGAGTCAAGCCTGGCTATCAACTTGAACAAGGAGAAAAAATATACAGGTGTCATCTATCTATCTATAAACACAAAAACACACAAACACAAATTTGAATGCATAGGTTTAGAACATCCATGGAAGACGCGGAAGAACTAGAAACAAGAGTGGCCTTTGAGAGGGCAACTGAGTGGCTGAAAGACAGTTACGTAAGGAAAACCTTTCAGGCTCCCTACTCTGGCACTGGGGCTTCCCTGGTGGCTCAGCGGGTAAAGTGTCTGCCTACAATGTGGGAGACCCGGGTTCAATTCCTGGGCTGGGAAGATCCCCTGGAGAAGGAAATGGCAACCCACTCCAATACCCTTGCTGGGAAAATCCTATGGACAGAGAAGCCTGGCAGGCTACAGTCCATGGGGTCCCAAAGAGTCAGACACGACTGAGCAACTTCACTTTCACTTTTCTCTCTGACATTATGAAAATATTATCCTTTATTGCCTTCTTATAATTTTAATTATTTTATCTTTGAATAAATAATACATTTGTTTACTCTTAAGTTTTAATTGAAAAGACAACAAAAGTGGTATATTTGGTATATATGTCATTCCATGCTTTTGACATTCAACATTTATTTGATAACATTCAACCTGCCTTAAAGAACTATTTATTTAGTGGCTATTATGGTTAAGTACGGAGAAGGCAATGGCACCCCACTCCAGTACTCTTGCCTGGAGAATCCCATGGACGGGGGATCCTGGTGGGCTGCAGTCCATGGGGTCGCACAGAGTCGGACACGACTGAAGCGACTTAGCAGTAGCAGCAGCGTGATTAAGTATGGGGTTCCCAGGTGCACTAATGGTAAAGAACCTGCCTGCCGATGCAGGAGATGTAAGAAACATGGGTTCCATCCCTGGGATGGGAAGATCTCCTGGAGAAGATCTACTGGAATGGCTACCAACTCCAATATTCTTGCCTGGGAAATCCCATGGACAGAGGAGTCTGGTGGGCTCCAGTCCATGGGGTCACAAAGAATTGGACACGACTGAGCAATTAACACTTTTACCTCAGTTAGGAATGGGAGCTTCCCAGGTGGCGCTAGTGGTAAAGAACCTGCCTGCAGATGCAGGAAACATGAGATGTGGGTTCAACCCCTGGGTTGGGAAGAGTCAGACACAACTGAAGTGACTTAGCATGCACACACAGTTAAGTACTCTATGGTCTGAAGTTACAGTGGTGAACTTCATTATAACAACCAGAATTGTTTTACTTGTATTAACTCATAATAAAAGTCTGCATCCATGGAGTTATCCTTCTAGTGGAAAAGGAAGTGAAGTCATTCAGTCATGTCTGACTCTTTGCAACACCATGGACTGTAGCCTGCCAGGATCCTCTGTCCTTGAGATTTTCCAGGAAAGAATACTGGACTGGGTTGCTATTTCCTTCTCCAAAATAGTGGTAATTGCTACACAAATAAAATAATATGACTTGATAGAAACTCACCATGAGGGTTTAATTTGGACTGAATAATTGGAGAAGTCTCTTCTGAAATAAAGTTTGGGCTGATGTCTAATAGGAACAGGAAATAGGCAGGACAAAGTACTTAACATTTTCTGAGAATAAACATGTGTTTGGCATGTATGAATTATTTAGAGTGGGGAAAATAGTAGTAATAGAATAAGGTTTAAAAGGCATCATGTAGGACTAAGTAGAATATGAAAGGGAAGTTGAAACTTACTCCCAGAACAATGAGGAACCACTGAAGGATTTGAACAGGCGAATGGAATTTATTCCAGGGATGCCTGTTTATTCCAGGAATGCAAGGATGGCTCAGATAACCTCGATGATGTGATAACTCACCTGGAGCCAGACATCCTGGAGTGCAAAGTGGGCCTTAGGATTCATGACTATGAACAAAGCTAGTGGAGGTGATGGAATTCCAGCTGAACTATTTCAAAACCTAAAAGATAATGCTGTTCAAGTGCTGCATTCAAAATACCAGCACTTTTGGAAAACTCAGCAGTGGCCACAGAACTGGAAAAGGTCAAAAAGGCAATGCCAAAGAATGTTCAAACTACTGCACAACTGCACTCATCTCACACACTAGCAAAGTAACACTCAAAATTCTCCAAGCTAGGCTTCAACAGTATGTGAACCAAGAACTTCCAGATGTTCAAGCTGGATTTAGAAAAGGCAGAGGAACCAGAGATCAAATTGCCAACATCCTCTGGATCACTGAGAAAGCAAGAGAATTCCAGAAAACGTCTTCTTCACTGACTATGCTAAAGCCTTCGAATGTGTGAATCACAACAAACTAGAACATTTTCGACATACCAGACCACCTTACCTGCCTCCTAAGAAATTTGTATGCAGGTCAAGAAGCAACAGTTAGAACTGGACACAGAACAACAGACTGGCTCAAAACTAGGAAAGGAGTATGTTAAGGCTGCACTTCATCACCCTGCTTATTTAACTTACATGCAGAGCACATCATGCAAAATACTGGGCTGCATGAAATACAGGCTGGAATCAACACTGCTGGAAGAAACAGCAATAACCTCAGATATGCAGACGACACCACCCTTACGGCAGAAAGCTAAGAGGAACTAAAGAGCCTCTTGATTAAAGTGAAAGAGGAGAGTGAAAAGCTGGCTTAAAACTCAACATTGAAACAACTAAGATCATGGCACACGGTCTCATCAGATCAGATCAGATCAGATCAGTTGCTCAGTCGTGTCGGACTCTTTGCAACCCCATGAATTGCAGCACACCAGGCCTCCCTGTCCATCACCAACTCCTGGAGTTCACTGAGACTCACGTCCATCGAGTCAGTGATGCCATCCAGCCATTTCATCCTCTGTCGTCCCCTTCTCCTCCTGCCCCCAATCCCTCCCAGCATCAGAGTCTTTTCCAATGAGTCAACTCTTCGCGTGAGTGTTGGGAAGCATAGTGCAAAATAGCCATAAAAGGAGAAAGTCCTTGGAAAAATGGCGAAGGGCCAGAAATACCCAGCCTTGCACTGCGGACAGAAAAACATCTCCTGCCTTTGGTTATGCTCGGCGCCAAGAGTTAATAGGGATGTTACTTGTGAAAGCAGGTTGTGGGATAAGCCCATGAGTCATTTAGAGCACGCTGTCCTTGAAATGTTTTTACTGATTATGTGTTAACTCCATATGCACTCTGCTGACCGTATACTTTAAGCTCTTTGTTCCTGCTTCTATAAAAAAGCTTGACTGCAGAAATAAACTTGCCAGTCCTTGCCAGAGACTGTCCAAGTGTCCTTCTTTCAGGTTCATCGCTTCCAAGTCCCGGGGAGAAAAATCCCCAACAAGTGGCGCCCGAACAGGGACTTGAGAGGAAGGCTGAACAAAGCGACGAGCCCCTGCAGAAAAGGTAAGCAGGATGGGGCAACATAGCAGTAAAATTCCTTTCATTTCAATAATGCAATGAACATTGGGGTACACATGTCTCTTTCCCTTCTGGTTTCCTCAGTGTGTATGCCCAGCAGTGGGGTTGCTGGATCATAAGGCAGTTCTATTTCCAGTTTTTTAAGGAATCTCCACACTGTTCTCCATAGTGGCTGTACTAGTTTGCATTCCCACCAACAGTGTAAGAGGGTTCCGTTTTCTCCACACCCTCTCCAGCATTTATTATTTGTAGACTTTTGGATCGCAGCCATTCTGACTGGTGTGAAATGGTACCTCATAGTGGTTTTGATTTGCATTTCTCTGATAATGAGTGATGTTGAGCATCTTTTCATGTGTTTGTTAGCCATCTGTATGTCTTCTTTGGAGAAATGTCTAACTGGAGCCTATTATACAGAGTGAAGTAAGCCAGAAGGAAAAACATAAATACAGTATACTAACGCATATATATGGAATTTAGAAAGATGGTAACAATAACCCTGTGTACGAGACAGCAAAAGAGACACTGATGTATAGAACAGTCTTATGGACTCTGTGGGAGAGGGAGAGGGTGGGAAGATTTGGGAGAATGGCAATGAAACATGTAAAATATCATGTAGGAAACGAGTTGCCAGTCCAGGTTCGATGCACGATGCTGGATGCTTGGGGCTGGTGCACTGGGACGGCCCAGAGGAATGGTATGGGGAGGGAGGAGGGAGGAGGGTTCGGGATGGGGAACACATGTATACCTGTGGCGGATTCATTTTGATATTTGGCAAAACTAATACAATTATGTAAAGTTTAAAAATAAAATAAAATTAGAAAAAAAAACATCAATAATGCATCATTTTTTGAAACAAAATGGTGTTAATGTTTCAAGAGATCAGTTGAACAACTGCTATCATATTTTACTGGAACAATTCATGGTTCCCAGAAGAGGGGACACTCAATCTAGACATATAGAAAAGGGTTAAAAATAATATTTTGGGAGCATATCAGCAAGGGTTACATGGTCACTCATACGGGCTATCATAGAACAAATTGAAGGGCATAACGTTGATTTGTAAGTAAAAACTATTCGATCTTTACATGAATATGAGCTTAAGGAACAAGATATGCAAGGTGCTTTGAAATATAAGAATGTTATGCTCAATCAGACACAATCCTTAGAAAAACAACTTAGAGACATATATATACAGGACATGTCAAAACTGAAGCCACTTAGAACAGAAGTCATTTCATTCAATGGACAGCCCAAATCTGAGGTTTTTCCTTCTGCTCCGCCTGTAACAGCAATTGCTAACTTTGCTCATACTAATCATTTCACTCCTCCTCGGGAGATAACTGCTTGCACTTTCGCTTTCCCAATTCAATTTAATCAACCTGCCCAAGGCCAAAATACTTGGGCTAATCTAGATTTGGGCATGTTGTCTAGCTTTAAGAAAGCATGAACTCTGTATGGACCTACTTCTCCATACTGTATAGAATTTCTTGGAGGATGGGCTGGCCATTGGATGCCATATGATTTTTTTTTTCAAATAGCAAAGATGATTTTAAATCCTCAACAATTACTGCAATGGCAAATACGGATTAATGATGAGGCCCAACAGCTGATGACTGACAAGCAATCTCATGGTAACCCTGCCAGTTTAACCTATGATATGCTCACTGGAACAAGAGCCATGGCTGATATGATTGTGCAATTAGCTAATATTACCCCTCAGATGTTACATTTCATTAAAGAAACTGCCTGCAGGGCATAAGCAAAGGTTGATAGCACCAACTCTGATGGTTCATTTGTTAAGATTATTCAAGGACATGAAGAGGAATATTCTCAATTTATAGGAAAATTAAAGGATGCAATTGAGAAATCTATTAAGGATGTGACTTTACAAAATATTATTTAAAAAAAACTTGCTTTTGAAAATGCTAATGAGGAATGTTGATCCATGCTCAGACCAATTCGAGAGACTGGCGCTCTCATGGAATATTTGAAAGCATGTAGGGACATCGGATCTATGTCCCATAGAGCAAAATTGGCAACACTGGAAATCTTTAATGTTCAGAAAGCTGCTAATGCCAAATGTTTTAACTGTGGGAAGCCCAGCCATATGAAAAAACAATGTTGCATGCCAACACAGGCCAGAAAAAATAATATTACTTCTAATAAGAAGAGACCCCCAGGAGTATGTCCAAGATGTAAAAGGGGGTTCCACTGGCTGAATGAATGTCATCCTAAATTTGATTAGGATGGAAACACCTTGAACTCCAGTGCACAACAAAAACAACAGGGAAACTGATAAAGGGGTCATTCTCTAGCCCCACTACAAAAGGAGGACCTAACGTTATGACGCTACAAGCAGCTACATCTAAGAGTGCTTGCACCTAGTCCTTATGATATGGAACTAATAGAATTATACAACCCCCACAAAATTCCCACTGAATATTACGGCCCAATTCCACTCAGGACAATGGGACTGATTTTGGGATGTAGTAGCTGCACAGTGAGAGGTTTAGTGGTATTGACTGGTGTTGTGGATGAAGATTATGAAGGGGAAATACATGTTATGGTAAATGTTATGAAAACGGGAAATGCATACTTACAAAAAGGGGAACGTTTCGCACAATTATTATTTTTGCCATATGTTAAACCAATGAAGGCATCTGATAAAGTTCAGCAAGGAGGCTTTGGCAGTACCAACCTTACTGCTGCACTATCCACCTTATTAAAGGAACATCAGAAACCCATGCTTACTTTACACATACGGGGAAAAAATTTCACAGGCATGTTAGATACCTGAGCTAACACTTCAATCATTAGAGCTGCAGAATGGCCCCTTGATTGGGGTAAGGTTGTGGCTCCTTCTAGACTATTAGGAGTGGGTGAAGCTGATGCCACAAAAACTTTTGTCAGTGCATCCTATTTGCAAGTGTATGGCCCTGATCAAATTGTAGCTTATCTTAAACCATATATTACTAATATCCCTATCAATTTATGGGGATGGGATTTTCTTGAACAAACGAAAGCCACAATTTCTTTAAATGAACCTTTTTAATGGGGGCCATTGAATTAACACCTCTGCCTCTCAATTGGGAATCTGATACCCCAATATGGACACCTCAATGGCCCCTAACTAAAGAAAAATTGGCAACTCTTACACAATTAGTAAATGAACAATTACAAAAAGCTCATATAGAACCTTCGTTTTCCCCATGGAATTCCCATTTTTGTAATAAAAAAGAAATCAGGAAAATGGCGAATGTTGATAGACTTAAGAAATGTTAGTAATACCATGTCACCTATGGGGCCCTTACAACCCGGATTGCTCTCCCCTTCTATGGTACCAAAGGATGGTCTGTAGTTATCATTGACTTACAAAACTGCTTTTTTACTATACCTTTGCACCCTAAAGATAGAAAACGTTTTGCCTTTTGAGTTCCTTCTATAAATCACATGGCTCCTGTTAAAAGATTCCAATGGAAGGTGCTACCTCAGGAAATGATGAACTCCCCTACCATTTGCCAATATCTCATATCTGTTTTATTACAACCCATTAGAGACAAGTATCGTACTGTGTTTATAATTCATTATATGGATGATATACCTCTCTCTATGGAATCTGAACTCTGTTTACAACAGTTATATAATGAAGTTACTATTACTTTTCAAAATCATGGCCTGCTTGTAGCACCAGATAAAATTCAATTTATTTAATTGAATTTAACCCTTTAATTATTTAGGACATGTTATGGAAGAATCTAAAATCAAACCTCAAAAAACTCAAATTTCTGTGCATTCTCTACGCACGCTGAATGATTTTCAAAAATTGCTAGGAGATATTAATTGGCTGCGGCATCTGTTGGCATCCCCACCTATGCCTTACAAAATCTATTTAAAATTTTAGAGGGATCCCCTGACCCTAATAGCCCTAGGCAACTAACAAAAGAGGCCAAAGAAGAACTGGCCTTAGTGGAGAAATGCATTCAACAATCTTTTTCAACTTGGCTAGATTATGATCAACCAGTTTCTTTATATATATTCCCTGCTGAACATTTGCCCACTGCAATTATAGCTCCACATAGCCCAATAGAATGGGTATATTTACACACTAAACAGTCTAAAAAAATTGTGTCATATACTGAGAAAATAGGGCACTTAATTCTGTCAGGAAGAAGCCATGTACAAACTTTGACTGGATTTGATCCATATGCAATACACATTCCCTTGACAAAACAGGAATTGCAAATTGCCTTACAGTATAACCTGACCATGCAAATGGAATTAAGTGATTTTCAAAATGTTATCTCATTTAATTTGCCAAAAAGAAAATTACAGGACTTTCTACAATGTACTAAATTCATTGTAACTAATATCATTGCATCCCAGCCTATTTCCAATGCACCCACCTATTCATTGATGGCAACAAGAAAGGCACAGCAGGGATTGTCGGCCCTGATATCAAAGAGAAATTATCCAACACCTATTCTTCAGTACAAAGAGTTGAGTTGTATGCTTTATATGCTCTTTTGTCACTTCAACCATTATCCTTCAACGTATATACTGATTCCAAATACCTTGCTTCCCTTTTTCCTGATTTTGTTAGCGCCTTTTTATACAACCTAGATGAAGAATTATATACTCTCTTTCCACAGACTCAGGCTTCAATTCGCTCACGTACGGAACCTTCCTTTATTGCACATATACGTGCTCATTCAGGTTTACCTGGCCCTCTGGTCGCAAAAAATGATGCTGTTGACAGGCTCATAGCTCCCATTTTTACATCTGCCAATGACGAACATGCTAATCTTCATACCAATGCTAACAGATTGCACTCTAAATACCCTATTCCTCTCACTGAAACACGACATATTATTAAAACCTGTGATGTCTGCACCCCTCTGCGCTTACAAACTACGATTTCAGGAGTTAATCCCCGGGGGCAACAACCTAATTCCCTTTAGCAATCTGATTTCACTCACTGCTCCTTAAGAAAATTTTCTTTGCTTTTTGTCTCACTTGATACATTTTCAGGCTTTATCTGGGCAGTACCTGTCTCTTCAGAATCCAACAAACACACCATTTCCGCACTCTTACTCACCTTCCCCATCATGGGGATTCCTTCTGTCTTGAAAACAAACAATGGACCTGTATTCACCTCGCATTCATTTCATTCATTTTTATCAGAATGGAGCATAACACACATTACAGGAATACCCTATAATCCTCAGGGTCAAGCCATTATTGAAAAGAGCCCACCGCACTCTAAAACTCATTTATTAAAACAGAAAGGGGAATATGGAAGAGGAGATACACTTCTTATCCCATGAACCCTCAATTACTATTATCTTACCTAAACTTAACAAAAAATAATTCTGACACTCATGCAGATAGACATTTTACAGAAGACAAAAACAGCAAATTAGAAATCAATACACCAATATGGTATAAGCAATTTAATCAGTGGTTGCCAGGAATCTTACTACTCCTAGGCAAGGGTTATGGTCTTGTCATTGCAGATGGAGAGGAAATCTGGGTTCCCCTTTGCCATGTCCGCTACTGAGAAGGACCCCAAGACTGGACTCCCTTGGGAAGTGATGAAGTTGACGCGAAGGGTCTCATCAATGACCCTGGAGGAGCCAATGAGGAAACGCCATCGTCTGAATCCTTACCCGACATGGGCTCAAGTGAAAAAACATGACTCGTCAGGCTGAGCAGACACTGAAGAGCAAGAGGAACATCATAATTGCTCCTGGTTTAATAGATAAAGCATTGGAGGCTTTCATAAATCTAAGACAAGTTTCTGGACTGATAAGGACATATTGCTGAATTGGTATAACGGGGGCTTATCACCCCCACGACCCAGGATTGTTGTCCCCATTATGGGGCCAGAGCAATGGCACATTTGGAAAATTCCAGCAGCCTTAGAGCACTTTGCTAGTGTTTATGGGACTATGGGTGTGTTTCGTCCTTCTAATTATACCTTCCTATACAATAGTACTGGCTATATTCAGTCGTGTGTTCACCTTCCGTACTTGTTTATTGTAGGGCATTTTGATATTGACTTATCAGCCAAAATTGTCAATTGTACTGCATGTGCATTGTATACCTGCCTTAATCACACCATTTCATATCACAATGCTAGCATTGCGCTAGTTAAACAAAGATCTGAGTTATGGCTTCCCATAAACTTAATTGAGCCTTGGACTGATTCTATATTTCTTTCTGTATTGTTGAAAACTGGGCTTAGGCGATCTAAGCACATCATTGGGTGGATTATTGCAGGCATCTTAAGCCTTATCTCCATTGTGACTGTAGGAACTTTGTCTGGTATGGCTTTACATAATTCTATACAAAATCATGATTTTATCACTGCTTGGCACAAAGACTCTCATGATCTTTGGACTCGACAAGCTCAAATAGATCAGCAGTTACAAACACGAATGAATGAGTTACAAACTGTGGGTATCCACTTAGGAGATCAAGTGCAGCAACTGGCTTTCCAAACACATATACGTTGTCACTGGAATTTTACTTCTTTTTGTCTGACTAACATGCCCTATAATAGCACTGAATATCCTTGGAATAAGGTTAAGGAGCATTTGCAGGATCTCACAAATAACTCAAGTTTAGACATCAATTTGTTGAAACAACAAGTTGCTAATTTTCAAGTTAGGGTACCTAGGGAATTGTATAGCACTCAATTCTATGATACTTTAACCAAAACCCTATCATCTCTAGACCCTAGAACTTGGCTTTCAGGAAGCAATATTTTTATATATGTATTAATCACTCTGCTCTTTTTGTCCTTGATTATGGGATACAGAAGTGTCTACTCAAGACTCCATGCCTCCCACAATGGAGTCCAACTAGCAGCCGCCATGCTTAATTTGAAAACAAAAGGAGGATATGTTGGGAAGCGTAGTGCAAAATAGCCGTAAAAGGAGAAAGTCCTTGGGAAAATGGCGAAGGGCCAGAAATACCTGGCTTTGCATTGCGGACAGAAAAACATCTCCTGCCTTTGGTTATGCTCGGCGCCAAGAGTTAATAGGGATGTTACTTGTGAAAGCGGGTTGTGGAATAAGCCCATGAGTCATTTAGAGCACGCTGTCCTTGAAATGTTTTTACTGATTATGTGTTAACTCCGTATGCACTCTGCTGACCATATACTTTAAGCTCTTTGTTCCTGCTTCTATAAAAAAGCTTGACTGCAGAAATAAACTTGCCAGTCCTTGCCAGAGACTGTCCAAGTGTCCTTCTTTCAGGTTCATCTTCTTTCAGCTTCCAAGTCCCGGGGAGAAAAATCCCCAACGAGGTGGCCAAAGTACTGGAGTTTCAGCTTTAGCATCATTCCTTCCAAAGAAATCCTGGGGCTGATCTCCTTCAGAATGGACTGGCTGGATCTCCCTGCAGACCAAGGGACTCTCAAGAGTCTTCTCCAACACCACAGTTCAAAAGCATCAATTCTTCGGCGCTCAGCCTTCTTCACAGTCCAACTCTCACATCCTTACATGACCACTGGAAAAACCATAGCCTTAACTAGACGAACCTTTGTTGGCAAAGTAATGTCTCTGCTTTTGAACATGCTATCTAGGTTGGTCATAACTTTCCTTCCAAGGAGTAAGCGTCTTTTAATTTCATGGCTGCAGTCACCATCTGCAGTAATTTTGGAGCCCCCCAAAATAAAGTCTGACACTGTTTCCACTGTTTCCCCATCTATTTCCCATGAAGTGATGGGACCAGATGCTATGATCTTCGTTTTCTGAATGTTGAGCTTTAAGGCAACTTTTTCACTCTCCACTTTCACTTTCATCAAGAGGCTTTTGAGTTCCTCTTCACTTTCTGCCATAAGGGTGGTATCATCTGCATATCTGAGGTTATTGATATTTCTCCCAGCAATCTTGATTCCAGCTTGTGTTTCTTCCAGTCCAGCATTTCTCATGAAGTACTCTGCATATAAGTTAAACAGGGTGACAATATACAGCCTTGACATCCTCCTTTTCCTATTTGGAACCAGTCTGTTGTTCCATGTCCAGTTCTAACTGTTGCCTCCTGACCTGCATACAAATTTCTCAAGAGGCAGGTCACGTGGTCTGGTATGCCCATTTCTTTCAGAATTTTCCACAGTTTATTGTGATCCACACAAAGGCTTTGGCATAATCAATAAAGCAGAAATAGATGTTTTTCTGGAACTCTCTTGCTTTTTCCATGATCCAGCGGATGTTGGCAATTTGATCTCTGGTTCCTCTGCCTTTTCTAAAACCAGCTTAAACATCAGGAAGTTCACGGTTCATGTATTGCTAAAGCCTGGCTTGGAGAATTTTGAGCATTACTTTACTAGTGTGTGAGATGAGTGCAATTGTGCGGTAGTTTGAGCATTCTTTGGCATTGCCTTTCTTTGGGATTGGAATGAAAACTGACCTTTTCCAGTCCTGTGGCCACTGCTGAGTTTTCCAAATTTGCTGGCATATTGAGTGCAGCACTTTCACAGCATCATCTTTCAGGATTTGGAATAGCTCAACTGGGATTCTATCCCCTCCACTAGCTTTGTTTGTAGTGATGCTTTTCACAGCAAATAGATAGAGAAACAATGGAAACAGTGACAGACTTTATTTTCGTGGGCTCCAAAATCACTGCAGATGGTGACTGCAGCCATGAAATTAAAAGATGCTTGCTCCTTGCAAGAAAACAAACCTAGATATCATATTAAAAAGCAAAGACATTACTTTGCCAACAAAGGTCCCTCTAGTCAAAGCTATGGTTTTCCCAGTAGTCATGTATGGATGTGAGAACTGGACCATAAAGAAAGCTGAGCAGTGAAGAATTGATGCTTTTAAACCGTGGTGTTGAAGAAGACTTGAGTCCCTTGGACTGCAAGGAGTTCAAATCAGTCAATCCTAAAGAAAATCAGTCCTGAATATTCTTTAGAACTGATGCTGAAGCTAAAGGTCTAATTAAAAGACACTTACTCCTTTAAACTAAAGTTATGACCAACCTAGATTGCATATTTTTTTTAAACTTATTTAATTGGAGGCTAATTACAATATTGTATTGGTTTTGCTGTACATCAACATGAATCCGCCACGGGTGTACACGTGTTCCCAATCCTGCACCCCCTCCCTCCCCCCTCCCTTGACAGCATATTAAAAAGCAGAGACATTACTTTGTCAACAAAGGTCTGTCTAATCAAGGCTATGGTTTTTCCAGTGGTCATGTATGGATGTGAGAGTTGGACTATAGAGAGAGCTGAGCACTGAAAAATTGATGCTTTTGAACTGTGGTGTTGGAGAAGACTCTTGAGAATCCCTTGGACTGCAAGATCAAACCAGTCCATCCCAAAGGATATCAGTTCTGGGTGTTCATTGGAAGAACTGATGTTGAAGCTGAAATTACAATACTTTGGCCACCTGAAGCGAAGAGCTGACTCATTTGAAAAGACCCTGATGCTGGGAAATATTGAGGGCAGGAGAAGGGGACAACAGAGGATGAAATGGTTGGACGGCATCACTGACTCAGTGGACATGGGTTTGGGTGGATTTCCGGAGTTGGTGATGGACAGGGCGGCCTGGCGCACTGCAGTTCATGGTGTTGCAGAGTCGGACACAACTGAGCGACTGAACTGAACTGAAAGCTCTAATACTTTGGCCACCTGAGGCAAAGAACTGACTCACTGGGAAAGAACGTGATGCTGGGAAAGATTGAAGGCAGGAGAAGGGGATGACAGAGGATGAGATGGTTGGTTGTCCAACTTGATGGACATGTGAGCAAGCTCCAGGAGTTGGTGATGGACAAGAAGCCTGGAGTGCTGCGGTCCATGGAGTTATAAGAGTCGGACAGGACTGAGCGACTGAACTGACTGAAGGATGGCTCAACATCTGCAAAGTAAGCAATATGATACAGAAAAAGCTTTGACAAAAATTAGTGCCCATTTCTGATTAAAGAAAAAAACTCTCAACAAAGTGGTTATATAGGGGATGTACCTCAGCATAATAAAGGCTCTATCTCTACATCAAAGGCCCATAGCTAACAGCATACTCATAAAGATACTCATATATTATTTTTTTTAATAACTGTTGGATTCAGTTTGCAAGTATTTTATTGGGGATTTTTCTATCTATGTTCATCAGGAACACTGGCCTATAATTTTCTTATTGTAAACTTGGCTGGTTGTGTATTAGGGTAATGCTGGCCTTGAAAATTAGTTTGCAAGTATTCCTTTCTCTATTTTTTGGAAGAGTTTGATAAGGACTGGCATTAATTCTTTTACTATTCCGCAGACCCCACCAGTGAGGCCATCTGGTCCTAGTGTTTTGTTTTAGGGAGGGTTTTGATTACTGATTCCATCTCCTCACTAGTAATCAATCTGTGAATTCAGATTTTCTCTTTCTTCATGATTCAGTCTTGGAAGGCTGTATGTTACTAGGAATTTATCCATTTCTTCTAGGTTGCCCAAATAATTGGCACAGTGATTTCTTATGATCTTTTGTATTTGTTATATCAATGTTAATTTGTTCTCTTTTAATTTCTAAGTTTATTTACTTGAGTTTTCTCTGAAGTCTTGGTCAATTAGTCCCCTCTCCTCACCAAGGACTCCAAAGATAATAGAAGTTTTGCCTCAAATTTTCCCATAGATCACTGATGTCTAATTTTTTTTTTTTTTTTGGTTTCCTACTGCCATCTCTAATTCACTAATACTGTTCTGCAGTGTCAAATCTGCTGTTGATTCCACTCAGTTTATTTTACATTAGATTTTCAAACGTATGTAGACAAGTGAGACTAATCAAGTTTTCAATTATCAGTAATTTAAGGTTTTGGAATTGTTGGTTGCAAGCAACAGGAACTGATTCTTGTTGACCACGTACATAACTAATTGGAAAGACATGACGTAGCTCAGAGAATGGAAGAAAAGGCTGAAGAACCAGGCACTTAAGGCGCTTCAGTATGCCACTTCAATTTAATCTCGATCATTTTCCTGAATTATTCCAGGGAGAGTTCATCTAATCAGCCTAGTTTTGGTCTCATCGTACGGATAAAGTTAAGGAGGGTGATTGACAGTCCCACCAAAACTCTATTTAATGGGGAATGAGTTCATTCTCCAAAGGAAAACTGAGATGCTACTATGAAAGAAAATAAATGGGCACAGGAGAGAGAAAAGATACTTAATGATTAAATTGTGTGTCCTAATTTTTGTGCTCAGGATCATGAGAGTCATCAGCTACCTAAAAGTTAGGAATGACAATTAGTAACTCATTGTCCTCAGGCACACTTAATGAGCATTTGTGAAGTCTGAGTCTCTTTCCATTTATCCCTCATTTCAAATTTCTGACCTGTAAAAGCTCAGACTTTAGAGACAACTATAATTAATCACATTCATTATCAAATAAGAAATAACTGCCTTGTCCATGTCCCCCTTTCCCGATTCTGGCTTGTACACTGTTGGGGGCCAGTGTGAGGTACTCCGCCCATGGCAAAGGTCATGAGGAAGGAGGCTCGACATACGCAAAGGCGGGATCCAGCCTCAGGAGTCCCCCTGGAAATCCTCGAGCATCTAACCCCATAACCAGAGCCTGCCTACTTTACTACTTTGTGCTCTCACCTACGCCTCTGACTTTACGGGGGCTGTCTCCCACCACCTCTTTCGGAGAAGGAGTTAACTTAGAGCTCCAGTTAATAATAATTCCTGGGCATGATAGGAGTGTTTCAACCTACAAACTCCTCTGAAGGTTCTCTAGCCTGCCTGACGGGCTTGTCCGGCCACATGTGACTGCTCACAGCCTCCCAACCGTGAGAGGCACGAGATGCTTTAAACCTTCTAAAAACAGTTTCCTTAGAAAAGTTAGAAACTATAAGTATAATGGGCTGATTAAAAATTGTATTGAAGGGTTTTTCATTTGTTGAGCCAATGTTTGTTGCTAAGTCTCCACATCCCCTGCCCTTACACACATTAATGAATATATAGAAGAAATAAGTATTAACCTTTGATATTAATCACGTTAGACCTTAGGCTAAGTAAATTCTTTCCTTAACTAAAACCCACTATACCCTCACCCTATAGGAATGTAACTTTATTTGGGTGGCGTCTGTTTTAAGAATAATCACCCTTGGAGAAAAAAGTGTTCTGGTTGACTGACCACTGTCACAAGGAGAGGGTCATAAATTGTCAGCAGGCCCCCCTGGCCAGAAGATGATGTAACACCCCTAAGACCTCTGTATACATTTGTATGAAGCACCTGACTTTAATAAAAATCAGGACTGCTGTCCCCACGTGACTTTTGTATAACATCTCAGTGTACAAAAACAGACTCTGGAAAATAAAGACTTGGGATCAGTTCCTCGAAAGACTGGTCTCCCCATGTCTCTCTCTCTCTCTCTCACTCTGGCTGAGTCTCCATCTGGAGCGTGGAACCCGCCATGCTTACTAATTATGCCTGGGCTTCTAAGATCCGACCGGGGAGGCCTCAGTGTCTCCTCTCCTTCGGGAGAACGGAAGGACGTGTGCGGCCTACGTAAGTGGTGCAAGCTTCTTGTCTTGAAGTTTTATTGGTCTCCCGCGTAAACCAAGATACTCAGCCTCTTTTCTCCACTGAATTTTCCTACTGAGCTATCCTCATTCTATTACTCTTTATATCTTTGATGCATATTTAAATAGTCGCCTAAGCCGTCTCCCCTTCGAATACCCTGCATCAGCCGGGGCTGGACCCCGGCAGTACGCCAAATGTACCTGTCTGTCGTCCCCTCCTTTTGGATTCAAACTTACTTTTCAAGACTTCAGATCTTTAGTAGACAGTAAGTTTATAAACGGCAGTTCAAAATAGAAATACTTTTCACTACTGTAGGTGACCTATGGTTACTCAGACTTATATACAGTATGGTTTCTGGAAGCATGAGTTTTAAGTCCAACACATTAAGCAGTCAGCCTTGCTGTGCTCTCAGTTCTGTGAACATGCCCTTATTCTCCTTTTGTTTCTCTTTCCTCTAAAACGGAGACAGCAAAGAGCAGTCATTAGAACCTGAAATGTTACCAAGACTTTTTGGGGGGTGCGGGTGTGGAGGGAATCAAGATCTTCAAAAATTCTCTCTCCTCCATCCTGTTGATTATGGGTCCCATTAAGTAGGTATGAAGAGTTACAAACAAGTGGACCAGAAGTCCCAGCTCTAATTACTACAATTCTATACCCTTGGATAAATTATTTTCCCTCTTAAAAGTCTCAATAAAATATGGAGTATTGACCACTAATGGTTTCCAGATCATGGTCACATAGAAATCTGGTGCTATATCCCCAATAAAACTGAATGACATTATCCATTAATATCAGATAGTAAGTTAATGTGCAGAATTACTTTCAATTTAACACTCTCTTTTTTATATTCTTCAAATACTGAGACTGTTGCTGTTAACAAAAACTCAAAACATCTCATTGTTCTGCTTAGTATATTCAAATATTCTTGTTTTAAGGCACACATACACTGGCTTCTGGTTAGTAAATCTGCCCTCTGGTTTGAGTAATGACATTAAACACACTAAAATTACGCATTTCTGGAAAAAGTTCCTCTCGGGAAACCTGAGCTGAGTAAATTTGAAGAGAACTGAAACAGCTGTTTCGGTCCACGCAGTGCTCCACGGTCTACACCACAAAGGCGGGAGAGTCCTGCAGCCCAGAGGGCGGCCCGTGCCCCGTCTTCGCACTCACTGCCTCCTTCTCGAACATGCTAGGCCTCCTCTCTTTGCGAGGCGTCACCGGCGGCTGCTGAGGGGTCGGCATGGAGGGCGCCTTCGCGCCCCGACCGAGCTTCTCCATCGCGCCGGCACTCCGAGCCGCCTTAACCTCCGCCCCAACGCCTCCGCCGCTTTCCGCGCGAGTGCCTGCCTCGCGCGTGCGTCGCGCCAGCCGGAAATGCGCCTCAGGGAGGGGGCGTGGCGTGCGCGCGTCATCCCTCGGCGTCGCGGCGGGAAGCCGGAAGTCATGGAGGTAGCGTCCGGGTAGCGGCATTTCCAGAGCGCATCTGAGTTCGTCCATCAGGCTGCGACGCGGGAGGTACCGTCTTGACTGCAGCCGGTGCCGCGGCGGAGGAGGGCGGGTCGTGTCCGCCCGAGTGGGCGCCTGCTGGGCCCCACTTCCGCTCTCGTGCTCCCTGGTGTCGCCGACCCCGCGTTCGGTGGCTCAGGTCCTGGCTGAAGTCTGCGAGGACGTGCCGTGGGGACCGAGCCTGCGCCCTGCGCGCGAGGGGAAGCTCTGCAGCCGCCACCGCGAAGTCCAGGAGCTGTTCCCACGACAGCGGGCGGGCACGCGCAGCGCGCCGTGGCTTTTAGGCTTTGTTCTGACTGGCCTTCGTCCCTAAAGGAAGTGTCCTCTAGGTGGTTCCTTAGCGATGTGGGAAGTATGTGTGGTGATCAGGCCTCTGGTTCACACTTGAAAATTAAAATTGTAGTTGATATCTTTAGGCCACTTTGATAACGTAAAACTAAATCAAAGGGTCTCATTAACTGGCTGCCTCAGTGGGGTTGCCTCACAATAAAGATTTTACTTTCCTCTCTCAGGGATTTCAGTGTCAATCGATTATCTGTGAGCAGTTTTTAGTACTAGCTGCTACTTGTTGAGTGCTGAGTACTGTGTCCCGGGTGCTTTTCAAGTATTATCTCTGATTACTGCAACCATAGAAGGTGGTCATGTTTTGCCCCGTTTTACACTGGAAAGTTTCAGGTATGTTAACATTTCCAAGGCAAGAAGTGGAAAAGAGTCTGAGGAAGAATTCAAATTCAGATTATTCTAGCTCTCAAACAAACTCATTTGCATTATCCCATGCTGCTCTGGGCAAGACACTGAAGTACCAAAGAAGACACGGAGGGATACACACACATACAGAAATGCAGGCTTTGGGGCTTCTGGTGGGAGGACAGGCATGTCCCTGAGTGTAACACGCAGAAGAGATATTGTCTTGAGTGGCAGTTAAAGCTTTGCAGCATCTATTATTTGTTGATTTGAGGTTGGATTTTATTTCTTGTTTAACAGCAGGGTCTTTTCTTGTCTAAGACAGTATAAACTTAAAAAGTTAACCTATAAGCCAACTTCTAGAATTGCATGTCTGTTTGTAGGAGTAGAATGTAGCCATTCCCCAAATCTGCAGGTCTTGGAGCCTTAGAGAGGTCCATTTCAACTCAGGGTGAAAGTGTTAATTGCCCAGTTGTATAGGACTCTCTGCGACCCCATGGACTGTAGCCCATCAGGATGCTCTGTCCATGGGATTCTCCAGGCAAGAGTACTGGAGTGGGTTGCCATTCTTTTCTTCAGGGGATCTTCCCAACCCAGGGATTGAACCTAATTCTTTACCCTCTGAGCCACCAACTGGGGGTAGGAGGAGCCAATAATTCATTTAACTTTTGTTTTTCATTTATCGTGTTCCAGCATCTGCTGTGTCCTGGGCATACAGTGTTGTGTAAGACCTGGTCTCTCTGCTCCACGATCTTACTGTTTGGTTGAGTCTGAGGCACGACTGTGTTGATCCGGTGTCTACAACCAAAAGAGACTTACAACCTCAGCTGTGAAATTCAGGGCCCACTTTACTAGTGGAATAGATAAGTTTTTGTGCAGAAATATCACTTCTGCCTGTCTCCTGTCACTCCAGAACTTCAGCTCATTCCTTTAGAATTCAAATGCTTTTTTAAAATGCAAGGAGTCCCTTTTGATGTGAATGTAACCTTTTTGAGTTGTATTTTTGTTTTTGTCCAGAGACAGACCACAGGAGTTTTCACACTATGATCAAGTGTTAACTAGGAATAAAATTGTTAACTAGTTATGTGAGGGATAAAGTGAGATCTATGAAAGTGTGGTGGAGACGGCAGCTGCAGGAAGCAGTCACTCCAGAGGACTGAAGGAGCTGAGGGAAGTGGTTGGCATTTTAAAGCTTCAACACTTAGAGGAGAGTCCCTGCATGGCTGAAACTCAGGTCTCTGAGGAGGAAATTGTGCTGCAGAGCTGCATGGAAGAGCCTGGCAAGTAGGATGCAGAGTTCTGTAGGGAAGTCACCGGATGCATGGTGTGTGTTTCTGGTGGGCGTTCTCGGGTGAAGCCAGTCCTGCGGGTGTTGGAAAGATTGCAGACTGGAATCAGCTGCTGCAGCAGGAGGCACTGCAACTGCAGGGCAATGCTCAAAGGAGTGGAAATTACCCAGAAAGGCGCAGGAAGTTGCCAGGCTGCAGGCAGGAGAAGCGAGTGCCCCCTCCCATGCTGTCTTGCAGTGTTCCAAGGAAAGTGTGCTGACTGGCTGAGCGGGTGTCAGCCACAGAGGATTGCCAAATATTCCACACAAATCTCTCAGGGAGTACCTCAGTTGCTGGGACCTGAAAGCATTGGTTGACTTCAAGGCTGAGAGCAGGAATGAAGCTTTTGGGGACAGGAAGAGTGGACAGGATAATGGGTGACACTGACGGGGATGGGGGAACTGAAGCCAACTGGCTTCCAAATTAGGAAGCTGCCGAGACTTACTGATGTTGGAGAATGCACACCCCTTAACACATCTCATAAAGACACCAGGTCCTTTTCAGATCTAGAATATGATCTCTCTGCAGTTATTGGGTGATCTTAGCGTAATGTCAGGAGAATTATGAAGAATTGGTTTTATTTAACTTTTTATGAAAAAGCAGCATGGTTTGCTGCTTTTTAGACTATGTAGGGAGTCGGAATTATGCATTTTGCTCCGTTTTAGCATTATTTAATGTTTAATTCATTTAGTAGCTTGATTTTCTATTTTTCTCAGCCCTCATTTAAAAATGCTTATTTTGATAACTTTGGGATAATTTGTGAATGCTGAAAGGAAATGCACTATCCATAAAATATTCTGAGCTTCTGTAAATTCTTATGTTAAAAATACTATGTTTAATAAAATAATATCTTTAAACATTTACTTGAAAATATTTGCATAAGTAATCTTTAGTTAATATTTAATCACAGTGTTTTAATCATATAGTTCTTCTGACATCCAGAAAGTGTTAACACAGTAACTATTCCTGAGTATATTCTATAAGACATAACAGTTTTCCTGTGACTTAAATATATTATAAAGTTAATATTTTCTGTTGAAGAGTGTGTTTTATGTTTTATATTTCAGATATTAGTTGGGGAGCCGATTGCCACCTGTCTTTCTCCTTCAGTGTATGACATGATCTGTAAACTTGGGTTTGAAGTCAGAGAAAGTTGCGACATCAGCAGCATTGTAACTCAAAACGGTGAAGTATGCTGGAAGAAAATTACAGACTGCATGGTTTATACAGAATCAGGTTTGTATTTTGCCTGCAGCCCAAATGCCCATCAATACTGTTCTCTTTAAAATGTCTTAACCTGTAAACTTTCCCTTTCTGACCACTGCTTTTTGGGTTAGAAGATGTTATATTAATAGTACAGGCTTAGCTCAAAGAGAAAAAGAGTCGGTGTGGAGAGAGAGGGAGTGAGACCAGAGAAGCGCAGGGGAGTGAGGGGAAAGCTGCAGGTGAGGAGGGGGGTTGGAGGCTGTGTGGGCTGAGGGCTCTTGGCCTGCAGTCCTGGTGGAAAAGGGAAGCAGACAGAAGTCATGAGTTAAGGGTATGGGGTGACCAGTGGTATATACAGTTATTTTACATGTCTTCTGGGCATTCTTGTACCTTTTTTTAAGTAGGGATGTGGACTGGAATATTTTAAAATAGTTGTAAAAATTATAAGCAGACATACTCTGGCCCAGCAGTTCCATCCAGGAGCATACAGGACAGGTCCAGTCACAGGTGTGAGCATGTGCCTGTGGCAGGTGGCTCCTTGCAGCATTCTGTGACAGAGAAGAAAGAAGGGAAGAGCACTGGAAACAGCCAGATGTCAAGCACTATGGCATTGCTCAAACAGATTATGAAGAGTGTGCGCAAGGGAGCATTATGCGGGGTGGAAGAGAGTAAGGGGGCCCATCTTTCTGGCCCAGAAATCTCTCTGAGCTATATGGCAGAGCGAAACAATAGGGGCAACATGTAATATTTGCTTGTGTATGTATGAATATTTCTAAATACACTCAAGAAATGTATAACATTTCTTGAAATATGAAAGCTGCTGTAGGAAGGAGAACTGGTGCCATGAGAGAGACTTCCACCCTTTTATGTTTTTGGGTTGTGAACCGTGTAAATGTTCAGCCAAAACTTACGGAAAAAACCCTCAAACCAAAAATTCATATTATAAATATGTTCCAAAATAATAATAATAATTATAAATTAATGTCATTGGAAATCTGGTCTAATAATGTTACATTAAAAAGTCAGGTTAAAGTATTATATATACAAACTTACATACAGGTAAAGAAATTAAAAAAATATTTTTTGTCTTATTTGAACCTTTCTGTATTTTTCAAACTCTCTGACAGTTTTTCTTTTATAATCAGGTAAACACATATGTAACTTATTTTCCACAACATGAGTATCTTTGTTTTAAGTTCAGTTTAAACTGGTTCTTAATTTTGTAGAAATTTCATCATTGAAGCACTTTGACAATGTAGGCGTTTCGTCACACAATGCGGAGCTCACTTGCTGTCTCGCCCTTGCAGCCCAGGGTCTGGACCACCGGGAAAGCGTGCGGCTGCTGGGCCCCGTGTGCCAGGCTGTCCACCTGCATCTGTCGTCTCTGCCCGAGGGGCAGTTTGAAATGCGATACGCACCGGCGCTCCAGTGGACAGGTGTTCCAGAGGTTTGGCTTTTGAACAGCAACAAAGTCTTAGAAATGAAAGACTGCAGATTCCACTTAGAGGCCTTTGCTCCTTGCTGATTTTAAAGGGGTATCCTCTGTCCTCTGGGCCCTGGGCTGTGAGAAGGCTTGAGTGTTGCTAGGGAAAGTTGGAGCTGTTTGCAAAGCCTGAGCTGAGAGACATCCTTTGCCCAAAGGAGGTTTCTGGATGCAGTGTCAGGATCAGGGTTCGGGGAGGTGGTTTGGTGCATGGGTTCTGCTGGTCCCAGGACAGAAAAATTGGACAGCTCCAAAAAAAAAAAAAGAAAGACCTTCCAGACTGATCAAAAGATGTTCTTGAGGCATTGGGACGAGGGGACTTGAGGCGGGGACGCTTGGCTTGTTGAGGGTGGCAGAAGGGAGGTGGGGTAGTTCAAGGTTCAAACTAGCCATTTCCCTTGGCACATTAAATGATTACAGTAGAGCAGTAACTATAAAAATCTAACTCTAAAATACTTGGCTTTCCTCATACAGAGTGGCAGGGCCTTCCCTCTCCCTGTGTAGTAGCTCACTTAAGTGGCAGGGTGAGCTGCCTTATTTATGTTTTTAAGACGTAATCAAAATGAGATATAAGATTTAGGTCAAAGTATTTGACTTTCCAGTTTACAGTTATGCCAAATTTATTGCTTTTAATAAACATTTACATAAAGAACTTCCCAAAACCTCCTTTGGTATTCAAATGTTTTTCTTGATTCTTTGTATTTTGTTGTATTTATATAAAAAATGTTTGCCTACACCAACACAGTCATTAAAATATGCTAATTAAATCTTTCAAGGTTTGAATTTCATTAATAAAATTGTGACTTTGAGAAATAATGCTTATTGAACATGAATTCTGACGTGTCTTATTCTAAACAGTTATTTCCTGAAATACTTGGTGCCTTGAGGAGTCCTGAATCTCCCAGTATTTGCCTCAGCCTCATGAAGCTCTCGTCGTGTCTGGAGCGAGCCCTGGGTGATGTGAGTGTGAGGACTCTTTCACTGCTGGCCGCGTAAAGTGTCTGAATGAACAGTAAACTGTTTTGCAGTTTCATTGAGATTTCTAGATTTTAATTATTATTTTCCTGTATAATCACTTGGCACAGATTTTTGAAATATTTTTCTTTTTGAATGATTGTGAGATCAGAAACATCAGTGTCTCCAGTTCTTTCCTCCCCTCATCTGTGCAGACACCTGCTTTGTGGGTGATGTTTTGGTTAATATGATTTGGCTCATTGTAATACAGTTGTTACACAAGTTTGTTTGAATTTCAGGTATATTTACTGATTGGGAAGGACTGCCCCTTTCTTTTAAGAGATCTGCTCGCATCTGAGGAACTTGCTCAAGTCTTTGGGCAGCCTGTGGTAAGCTTGTCCAGTTAAAACCGATGGAGGAAAAAGAGCCCAAAACAATCAATGTTAACTCTATTTTTGTTCCTCAAAAATTGATACTATGTTAGGAAAAAATTAATTATCTCAGGGATTCAAGCTTACTTTCCTTTCCCAGACCCTTTCCGCCAAAATTGCCATGCTTCCAGCCAAGAGACACACCTCTCTCTTGTCCTGGTGCTCATGTGCTTTGATGATACCCTCTGACGTGATGACCTCAGGTGTAGGAGCCTCTGGTGTAAGAGCTTCTGGTGTGACGAGCAGGTGTGGTGCCTCTGGTGTGACGAACCCATTTGATGACCTCATGTGTAGGGCCTCTGGTGTGATGAGCAGGTGTGATGACCTCATGTGTAGAGCCTCTGGTGTGATGACGCTGGAGGAATAGCCTCTGATATAGTAACCTCTGGGGGCCAGACAAATGAGTAATTTGAAGTCTATTGATCTCATTGTGTATTATAATAGTAATTCTAGAAGATATAATACTAACTTATTTAAGAGTAAAATTTTAACCCTTTAAAGAGTTCAGTTCAGTTTAGTTCAGTCGCTCAGTCATGTCTGACTGTCTGCAACCCCATGAACTGCAGCACACCAGGCCTCCCTGTCCATCACCAACTCCCAGAGTTTACCCAAACTCATGTCCATTGAGTCGGTGATGCCATCCAGCCATCTCATCCTCTGTCGTCCCCTTCTCCTCCTGCCCCCAATCCCTCCCAGCATCAGAGTCTTTTCCAGTGAGTCAACTCTTCACATCAGGTGGCCAAAGTATTGGAGTTTCAGCCTCAGCATCAGTCCTTCCAACGAACACCCAGGACTCATCCCCTTTAGAATAGACTGGTTGGATCTCCTTGCAGTCCAAGGGACTCTCAAGAGTCTTCTCCAACACCACAGTCCAAAAGCATCAATTCTTTGGCACTCGGCTCTCTTCACAGTCCAACTCTCACATCCATACGTGACCATTGGAAAAACCATAGCCCTAACTGGACGGACCTTTGTTGGCAAAGTAATGTCTCTGCTTTTGAATATTCTATCTAGGTTGGTCATAACTTTCCTTCCAAGGAGTAAGCATCTTTTATTACAATTTTATTATTTAAAAAATCAATATTTTTAACACGTGAGAAAGTATACCTTTTGCAGCTACTGAAACTTAAGTTGAAAAAAAATTTAGATGCCAGTTTAAAAATGGGTACTTTTTCAAAGTCTTCTCGAGGCCACATGATCATGATTGTTTAAGACCAGTGAGTAACCTTCAGGCAACTGAATAAGTCAGGTCAAGGTGAAGAAGCAAGCCAGGGTGGTGCCCACCAGGAGGACGTTTACAGACGGGACTCACTGAGAAATTGCTGTCAGTGAAGCTTTCCTGCGCTTCCTGGTAGTTCGTTACCCCCTGCCAGCTTAGGGTCATTTCCTTTGGTGGAGCGTGTGGAGTGAAGTACAGACTGCTTGTCGTCACACTGAACTCCTAAATCCCTTGTTTTGCTCTGTCCTCTGTTTGCTGCCTGTGTTGTGCAGTGAGCCTTCTGTCCACCCACAGCCCTTGCAGCTCCCAGGTAATTTTCCTAGATCCTTGGCATATATACTTGTAATTTCCCAGATGGTATGAACAATTCATTTAAAATAATAGTAAATTTTAAGGAAGTAATATTTAATTATTAATGTTGTTATAGTTTTTGATATTTAATTAAGTTCATGTTGAAGTATTTTAAGTTAGTGTGAGAGCCAGGACTACTTGGAGTAGCACAGAAGGGCTGGCTGTCAGACGTTCTGGTGCTGAGTTAAAACCCCTTGTGTGAGTTCCTGCCCCTGGGGGCATTCAGAGCACCTGTCTCCCCTTCCCCCCGAGTCTGCAGGTGAATGAAGCAGCTTCAGTCCTTTTGTGAGTCTCTGGGAGTCTCAACTCCTCTTTCTTGCGACACGGGTCTGAGTCCTCTTAGTCTCTGAGCAGCTTCCGTGTGTTCTGAATCTCCTGTAACGCGTGGTGCTGCACACCCAGAGAATGCTCAGGGAAGGTGTTAGTGTTGGAGCTGGACAAGCAGGATCCTCGTACTGGAGGGTCTTCACTCTGTGTTGATGGGTAGGAGGATGGAGCAGGTGAATGGAGAGCTTCACGTCAGACAGGAGGCCGAGCCTTGTTGCTCGGCTGCCTGCCGTGCAGTCTCGTCTGTCGTTTGTCATGGAGTTGTCTTATCTACCGACGGGGCCTCTCGACGTGTGGCCTGGAAGCGGTGTGTCCTGGGGGGTCCCATCCACTTGTGGCTCTGGGGCCTCTGCACCCCTGGTCTCACCCCTCCCTGCCGTATGCCTCTCACGTGTGTGGCGCGAGTACAGCATCTCCCTCGGAGGGCGTCCCCAGGGCGAGCGAGTAAGGAATACGAGCAGAAAGCGTCTGACGCGAGTGCTCGGCACGCACGGGTTCGTTCCTGTGGGCTTCCGTGCTCTGCACTCGTGGTGCCCTCGGTTCCGGGGAGGAAAGCTCACGTGGTCCCAGCTGGGTTGGCTCCTGAGTAACCCGTGCCCTGCCCCCCCCCAGATGGACGTGCTCAAGGTCTTCGTGGGCTCTCCGCGCGGGCTCAACCTCCGCAACGTCCTGTGGCACGGCTTCGCGGCCCCTCAGGAGGTTCCGCCCAAGTAGGTGCTCGGGGAGGCATGCGCGCGCTTTCTTCATATGCTGAGAAGTTTGTTTTGTTTTGAATTTCATATCAAGGAAAGATGTGTTTTAAGATAAATAAGAGAGTTTGGGTTCAGGATGTTGAAGACAAAGCTGGATGTTAGTGGCCGAATGGCTGCGGTGGTGATCGGGTTACGATTTCACTGACTTACTCTCAGCAGCCGAAGTGGTGACATGCACAGCTTCCAGTGGGTGGCGTCCTGGGTTTCAGCTCACTGGTTCCTGAGAGGTCACTGGTCCTCTGGGCCACTGCACAGCTTCATCCCCACAGCCAGTGGGATTTTCTGAAATTTGATACTGTTTTGCTTTTTTAATTTTAAACTTTTTTTTTCTAAGTAGAGCTTTTCATATGTGTGCTGGGTTCGTGTTTCTGACAGATGTCTGTGCTATTTCCCACTAGATACTGCTCAATGATGGTGCTGCTGACAGCAGGACTGGGTCAGCTACTGACCGGCTTCCTTCAACAGACGAACTTCACATTGGCACATCGACCTTTCGTGACTCTTACGAGCCTAGAGGATTTGATCGTTTTTCCTGGCAAGTACCAATTTCACGTTTTTCTTTGACTCTGTCTTTGTAAAGGTGTTTATAGCGTTATTAAGCAGGACTGAGACTCGAGCTCTGTGGGAGGAATAGTTACTCTCCAGGGGCAACATGCCTTTGAAAGTTTCATGAAGAACCTCTTAAACTTTGCCACATAAATCCTCACCTCTTCGCATGGTGCCCCCAGGTTTGGCACCGGGAGTCTGACGATCACGGCTACATGAATCAGTGTTAATATTATTGGTGAATAATATTAATAATGTTGATCAATATTAATAATACTAATCAACATGAACCAGCATTGGTAAAATCGGCGTCTCGTGCAGACGTGTGGCTTGGGCCATCTGTGGCGTGCACTCCCTCCTCTCGGCTCTCTTGCTCAGCTCTCTTAATGGCGAGGCCAGAAGTGCCCCTGGTGTAAGTGCTCTCCTGTGCCATCCTGGGACTTCCCTGGTGGCTCAGTGGAAAGAACCCATCTGCCAGCCCAGGAGACGAGGATTCAGTCTCTGGGTTGGGAAGATCCCCTGGAGAAGGAAATGGCAGCCCACTCCAGTATTCTTGCCTGGGAAATGCCATGGTCAGAGAAGCCTGGGGCTGCAGTCCACGGGGTGACCAAGAGCTGGGCACAATCTAGCAACTGAACAGCAACAAATATCACCTTTTTTTTTTTTCACGTCGCAGTCTTAGCAGGTTAGTGACATTGACGACACAGGACTTCAAGAGAACAGATAAGCGCTGTGTCTGCTCCAGGCCCATTCCTTTTCCTGTCTGGAGGTAGACATGCCGTGTCTGTACTTGCTGATGTAAACCCTGGTGGGAAGAGCACACAGCATCTTGGCCCCAGTGGTCTTAGCCTTTTGGTATCATGGAATCTTTTGGTCGTCTGGTGACTGCCAACAGCATATATTTTTTAAGACTTGACTTGTGTAGAGCAGTTTTAAGTTTACAACAGAATCAGGAAGGAGGTGCAGAGGTTCCCCCACCGGTCTCCCTTGTCAGCGTCTCTCACCAGGTGGGACGTCGGTTGCCACGGATGGATGAGCCGACATGGACACGGCATGGTCACCTTAAGTCCGGAGTTTACCTTTGGGTTCACTCTTGCTTCCTGTATCTTTGGAAGATGTATTTTCTTGGTCAGCGTGGTCAACCAGTTGCCCCTGAACTCTTCTGCTCACACAGTTGCAGCTTCTGTGTGGGGGCCCAGGGGTCGCCCTGGGCCCCCACATGGTCACCTGCCGCCCTGGCCTCATTCAGGTAGCCTCTCTCTTAGACGGCACACATTGCCCACGGTCCGTCTTCTTAAAGAGGTCGGCCCAGTGGCATGACTCCCTAAGTGTGTTCACGCCTTTTTTCCACTGATCAGTGTGATTGTGCTTAAAAATGTTTGCTATTTTACAGATGTTACATCTGAGGTGCTTTCAGTATTAGAAGAAGTGATGAAGAAGTCCACGTTTATACTGAAAATCATGTTGCCATATTGGGAAGTTGCATTAACCAAGTTAAAGTCTCACAGGTACCTGCAGTGTGGCTTTACAGAGTGGCCACTGGTGGTCTGGAGGCCAGGCCTTCCTAGAAGCCTCTGCCTCCCGTACTGTGTTGCTGTTGGAGTAAAAGCGAACAGGAGTCGACCCGAGCATAAATTATCTTCCTGTAATTAATTGAAAGGCATCTTGTAATTGTGTTTTAAACATTTTTTTGTTTTTTGGTACAGTTTTATATAGTTAATAATGATAATTATTTTAATTTAATTTTTATTTTAGAAATTAAGAAATAATTTTGGCTGCTCTGCACACCTCGCAGGACCCCAGTTCCCTGATCAGGGATTGAGCCCGGGCCATGGCTGTAGAAACCCAGGGTCCTAACCACTCGGCCACCAAGGAGCGCCCCAATAGTTACTTTTTTGAATGGACTTACTAATATTTTTCAAGCTCTTACTGTGACTGAAACACGATGTGCAGTGTTAGAGAATCAGGACAGAGGTTGTCAGTTGCCTCTGTTCCCCGGGGAGCAGGCCCTGGGTGTTGGTCTGGGAGGTCAGCGGGCTCCACTTCTCTCCCCGTTACTCTGTCCTGATGCAGACACTTGATTGGAAACCGTGAGAGCCCACTGGCACCCTGGTGTCTGAGTACTTTCTAGATGAAACAAGTTTGGCAGGTATTTGGCGACATTCTGTTCTGCTGCAGCTTCTAAAATGTCTCATCATCATTAAAACACCAGAAGACAGTTGTATTGTCGCTCACCCGTGAGACCTGACTCTGCTTCTGTTTCTCGTGTTAGTGAGTGACGCCACCCTCGCTGCTTTGTGAGACCTGACTCTGCTTCTGTTTCTCGTGTTAGTGAGTGACGTCACCCTCGCTGCTTTGGACATACGTGGGGAACCCTGGAAAGCAGCACCCTTATCATTATGGTGTTAGCGCCAGAGTTCACCTTTAAAACATGAAGTTTCACTGCTTTCCTTCAATTTCGCAGATTTGCTGACTGTGCCATATTGTTGTTGATGCAGCTGGAGACTGGACTTAGGAGGGTGTTTGCTGAAGTTAACGAATGTCCAAAGAGGCTTCTCACTGCTGAGGTACGCGTGCCAGGTGGTCGCCTGCTCGCCTGCCTGGTGGTTGGTGCTGCTGGCTGCTGCTGTGCTGACGGTTTTCTGTCCCTAATTAAAGTTTTTACCATCTTGTTTTTGTTTATCGTTAAATGAATTTTCTCGCAAGAACTTTCTTTGGAAGGCTTGACTGTCATTTTTTGTGGTTTCCTATTTTGATTTTGTATGATTTATATTTATCTGTGAGTCTTCCCTTGTGGCTCAGCTCGTAAAGAATCTGACTGTGGTGTGGGAGGCCTGGGTTGGGAAGATCCCTGGAGAAGGGAAAGGCTACCCACTCCAGTATTCTGGCCTGGAGAATTCCATGGACTGTATAGTCCATGAGGTTGCAAAGAGTCAGACACAACTGGGCAGGATAAAAATGGGAAAAAAAAATTTCCAAGTCGTTTTTTAAACTTAATGATGTCATAAAAGCGGTTGGTGCTCATGCTTTCTCTGTAGCCATGGTTACTGGTGTGCTATTGCAACCCCACAAGGTGGGCATGGGTGGTCTGCAGCTTGCCTTCTCTGAAGAGCCTGCTTCCTTTTGGCCAGAGCTGCCGGTGGGGCTTAGAGATGCCTTTGAGTGGCCGTGCCCTAGTGGGCTATGGGAGAATGCATTAGCTAGGGGAAAGGGAGAATATCTATTGTGGGACAAGCACAAGCATCTGCCCTACCTGGTGTTCTTGTTTCTTTGCCTAGTTCGTCTTCCTCTTTTTTCCCGGTAAATAGGCATTCCTCAAAAACCCTGCTCTCAGCCCTCTACTCCTCTTTATATGCATCCCCTGGGAGAGCTCACATAATCCAGTGTCTGAGCTGTGACCTGTGTGGGAGCAACACCAGTCAGAAAATACTCCGAAACTAACGGAAATGAGAGCCCCACATGGCACGAGTTGTTGATGCCGCTAAAGCAGTGCTGAGAGGGGGGTTCAGCGCGTTAAATCCAGCCGTCTTCAAGGCATTCTTTCTCACTCACAGTTCTTTGATCTCCTGTGGTACGTTTGCACCTGTTTGTTGAGTATGTTCATAGGCGCTTCCCCAGCTCCCAGATTTACTTTATTTCAAAAGAGGCATTTTTCTTCTTCCACAAGTTTGTTCTCTGATATTCCTTACTATCCTTATTCCACACATGATCTTGCCCCTCCTACCGTCTTGTCTGGGCTTCTCCTTCGTCCCTGGACATGGGTGTCTTTTTTCGGTGGGCTCCAGCATCCTCCTGTCGGCAGTGGTTCAGCGGTGAGCCGCAGTTTTGGAGTTCTCGCAGGAGAAGATGAGCGCACGTCTTTCTACTCCGCCATCTGCTGACGTGCAAAAAACTAAGATCTTGGCATCTGGTCCCATCACTTCATGGAAATAGATGGGGAAACAATGGAAACAGTGACAGACTTTATTGGGCTCCAAAATCACTGCAGATGGTGACTGCAGCCATGAAATTAAAAGATGCTTGCTCCTTGGAACAAAAGCTATGACCAACCTAGACAGCATATTAAAAAGCAGAGACATTACTTTGCTGACAAAGATCCGTCTAGTCAAAGTTATGGTTTTTCCAGTAGTCATGTATGGATGTCAGAGATGGACCATAAAGAAGGCTGAGCCCCGAAGAATTGATGCTTTTGAACTGTGTGTTGGAGAAGACTCTTGAGAGTCCCTTGGACTGCAAGGAGATCCAACCAGTCCATCCTAAAGGAGATCAGTCCTGCATATTCATTGGAAGGACTGATGTTGAAGCTGAAACTCCAATACTTTGGCCACCTGATGCGAAGAGCTGACTCATTTGAAAAGACCCTGATGCTGGGAAAGATTGAAGGCGGGAGGAGAAGGGGACGACAGAGGATGAGATGGTTGGATGGCATCACTGACTCGATGGACATGAGTTTGAGAAGCCTCCGGGAGTTGGTGAAGGACAGGGAGGCCTGGCGTGCTGTGATTCATGGGGTTGCAAAGAGTCAGACATAACTCTGTCCTCTTCATGGCTCTGCATCCAGCTTCGGCGCCAACTGTGCTCCGCTTGTCCTCCATCCTCCTGTGCGTCACCCTGCTAGTCGGTCCTGCCCCTGATTTATCCCATGGTCCATCAGTGCTCGGCCTCGCTGGCTCGTATCTTGCTCACCTGAGCTTGTGTCTCACAGGTCTTCGTGCTTCTCCTCCTCCTCTAATCACACTGCCACTGATTATTTGCTAAGTTTATGAGTATTCCTGTGTCTTCTATGAACCCATCTGCTTAAAAGCCTTTCATGACTTCCAGCACCTGATTGCACTGCTCACGTTTCTGCATGGTTTAAAGGATCTCAGAGTCTGGCCCCAGCCTTTCTGCACTTTGTTCTCTACTTGATTTCACCAGCATCATTTAGACTCCTTGCCAGTTCCTGGACATGCACACCTTTCCTCTTCCTTGCCTGCTGTTCCCTGCGTGGCCACTTGGGGCCACAGGGGTGACCTCTCAGAGCCTTGTCTACTTAGCGCTAACACTGCTTCCCTCTGCACTGCCTCTGTCTCATCTGGAGCTGGCTCTGCTCAGCGCTAACACTGCTTCCCTCTGCCTCTGTCTCATCTGGAGCTGGCTCTACTCAGCGCTAACATTGCTTCCCTCTGCCTCTGTCTCATCTGGAGCTGGCTCTGCTCAGCGCTAACACTGCTTCCCTCTGCTCTGCCTCTGTCTCATCTGGAGCTGGCTCTGCCCTGCGTTTTGTAGAGGCCTCTGTGTCACCCTTGGGCCTGGGATGCCCATACTTGGTCTGCTGGTGCCCGCTGGTGCCCACACCCAGTGCCTCTCACTGGGCTCTGCCCAGCCCAGTGTCATGGAGTGAAGCCTGGCCTTCAGTGGAAAGAGCTGGAGCCCCAGTGTCAGCTCTCATTCGAGTGTTCTTAGAACTGACTTCATGGTGTCCTGGCCACTCGGTGCATGACGCTGTGGTTCATGAATTTGGTCATTTCGTTGTCATTTCACTGCACAAGTAGATACTGTGGCTGTTTCTGCAGAGGATACAGTTTATCAAATAATATCTTAAATTTTAGCCCAGACTTTTATCCAGAATAAACCTAACATCAGTACTGATGAGTGAGTGATAGTCACTCAGTCCTAACTGCCTGTTCACGACCCCATGGGCTGTACCTGGCTCCTCTGTCCATGGAATTCTCCAGTCAAGAATACTGGAGTGGGGTGCCATTTCCTTCTCCAGGGGATCTTCCCAACCCAGGGATTGAACCTGGGTCTCCTGCAGTGCAGGCAGTTTCTTAAGCGTCTGAGCCACCAAGGAAAGCTACTTTTCCCAGAGGGATGGTATGGGGAGGGAGGTGGGAGGGGGGTTCAGGATTGGAACATGTGTATACCCGTGGCAGATTCATGTTGATGTATGGCAAAACCAATACAATATTGTAAAGTAATTAGCCTCCAATTAAAATAAATAAATTTAAATTAAAAAAAATAAAAAATAAAGAGACATTTCTAAGTATAAAGACAGGTCAACTTAAAAAGTATCAGCAAATACATGCTTGACTTTATTTTATAATCTGTAGACAGTACATTAGAATATGTAATGAATCCATATACCTTTTCCAAACAACCGAGACAGAAGTAGCAATAAAGTTATAAATGACAGTCATCAAACAGATGAAATAAGTTAGATGAAGCTTCTCTCTCAAAGACATGGGGACTGGGCAAGTGGTCAGGAAGGAAATACAATGTGCTTTTAACTTTGTATGAAAAATAATGTTCATACAGTTTACTTATAAGGCGATATACAAATGAAAATACTTTGTAAAACTATAAATTGCTTTTGCAAATTCTATGATTATTTTATGGCATAAGATCTCTTCAGAGTCAATGGAGGTTGTGAAGATGAATGAGACTTTGTGACTTTTTAGAAGCTTATGTGTATTAGGGGTGCAAGAGACGATATTTATACCAATTCTGTAAAACAAGATAGAAGTTAATTTTCATCATTTATGGAGATGAGTGAGAAGTTCAGTCTTTTTGAGGAAGTGGTAGGGATATTTAGTAGGCAGTTGAATACTTAGAATAGAGCTCAGGGGAGATTTTAGCATCAGCAGAACAGGCTTTAGAGCCATCTGCACAGTAATACATGTTGAAGAATATTTGATAATATTAAAATGAAAATCTGTTATTAAGCATTAATAAGTGCAACATGCTTTTTGGGTGCTCGACCTCCTCACAATACTGATTTTGGCATGCTGTGTGTAAAATCGTGTTGACTTCCCCAGAAGCCTTTGAGATGGGCGTTCCTCATTTCTGGTTTAGCAGAGAAACTGGGGTGTGTGAAGGTCCTTGGGGTTTCACGTGCAGAAGGTGCTGAAGTTGGGATTGGAACGTCGAGGCAGTCTGGCCCCGAGCCACATCTGTAAACCCTGCTGTGCCAGTTACTCAAGAAGTGTGAAAGGCACGGGCTGCTTGTTGGAGAAAATACTTGATTGTGCTCACTTGCACACAAATACCAGCCATCAGTAGAGGTGCTCTGTGTGTGAGTAGTGATTTGTGAAGCTGTGGGATCCTGAATTGCTGAGCGTGTGAGGGCGATAGTCTCATGGGGCTTGCCCGCCAGGATCGCTGTATCTTCATGCCTTGTGTATCGTGTTTATGTTGTCAGCCACGTCCTTCCCAAAGTGTTGCTAGATAAAGTTTTATTTACAAATGAAGGCTTCATACTTGTGTCCCTGTGCTAGAATTTTTTCCTGCTTTGAATAATGTCACATGACTTGTATTTTGCTTTAATTATTTATTTTCTTTCCTTTTCTGAAGTCAACAGCTCTTTATACTACCTTCGATGAAGTAAGTAAACTTCTAAGATATCTTGAGATAAACAGAACGTTGCATTTGTTTAAAATAAAAATTAAAATATAAAATTAAAAATCAAATTAATTTGATTGATTTTAATTAAAATTAAACCAATCAAATTAAAAACCATAAATCATATGCTCGCAGGAAAATATTGAGGACATAATATGCTTATGCTTATTCACATAAGCAGAAAAAAAGAGAAAGCTGATGATAGTGTTGAGTATAGCTTTCCGGCTAATTAGTAATTATGGAAAGGCCACAAAATACATGTACACACATGTATATATGTGTAAACGCACCATGTACAGTGTTTGCAGGTATACATAAACACATATATACACATATACACAAACTACCCATAAACACACACATACATACACGCACACATGAGTATGTGTTAGTTGCTCAGTTGTGTCCGACTCTTTGTGACTCCATGGACTGTAGCCCACCAGGCCCCAGGCTCCATGGAATTCTCCAGGCAAGAATACTGGAGTGGGTTGCCATTCCCTTCTCCAGGGGATCTTCCTGACCCAGGTATTGAACCTGGGTTTCCTGCATTGCAGGTGGATTCTTTACCATCTGAGCCACCAGGGAAGCCCGTATATGCACATACATATACATGAATATATATAAGCACATATACACACCTAGACACATGTAAACACATGAACACATACATTCACACAGTTAAGAATACATATATATATCTTCTTAAACTCATTATATTGGTTAAGAAGACCTTTCTTAAATAGGTGGTTGCTACTTTAAGACTGTTCTTATTTAATCTGCTTTGGACTTAACACATGTCATGCCACATGTATAGGATCTTTTGATACTGAAAGTTCTGTGTGTGTATATGTGTATACCAGTTAATCAATTTACTTCCTTTTGTTGTTTTAGATATTGGCAAAACACTTGAATGATGGTAAAATCAACCAACTTCCTCTTTTCCTGGGAGAGCCTGCAATGGTAAAGTGTCAGGCATTTATAATTTAATACCCTGCTACTTACCAATATGATTAGATCTTCTCAAAAATGACATTAATTTTGTCTTGTTTCCTGCCCAGAAGTGCTTCTGGAGCATTCACACGTCTGAATTCCACTGTCTTTGCAGCCGACGCTGGCTGAGCTCTGAGCAAGCTCAGGTCCTGTGCTTCATGCTGATTATTCAGACGTCCTTTCCCTAGGACCTGACGACTTAGTCACCCTGGTCCTAACAGTGTTTGAACTTGTGGGTTATGTGAGTTTATTGATGAAACGTGTCACAGTGTTAGTCGTTCAGTCATGTCCGTCTCTCTGTGAGCCTATGGACTGTATGTGCGCAGCCCACCAGGCTCCTCTGTCCATGGGATTCTCTAGGCAAGAATACTGGAGTGGGTAGCCATTCCCTTCTCCAGAGGATCTTCCTGGCTCAAAGATAGAACCCAGGTCTCCTGCATTGCAGGCAGATTCTTTACCATCTGAGCCAGCAGGGAAGCCCATCTGTGCTGGTAGCAGGGACTCTATCTGCTTTATTAACAGTAAAGTCAGATGTGACTAGTAAGATAGAGTGTTGGATGAGAAGATAATTTTTTAGAACTGTTTCTATTTGTCAAATTTTTGTATTTTATGAGGATATTGCAGTGACTTCTTTGGACTGTAAATAGAATTTTTATATTTTTTAACTGGGAGTCAGCTGTGTGACATCAGTCACTCCTTTCTGCTACCAGGAAGTTAGCATGATTGAACTCGTTTATCTAAAGCTCTTTGTCATCTTGAATCTCTATGACTCCTCTGTCCAGCGGCAGTTTGCCTGAATCAGAAAATTTGGTTTTCTGACTCTTTTTCCTCTGCCTGTGGAAGAGTTCTTGAACATTTGCCATTAAGAAAACAGCCGTGTCTTCACAAGGCTTCAAAAATAAAAGGGTGATCTGAGAAAGGACATGTGAGAAAGAGGGACGAGGGGAAAGAAAACCGGTGTTGTCGTGAGCACAGCTGTGGATTCCAGGTGTGGTCAACACAGTCCTCGTCCTTCGTGGGGTGAGGCTGGGAATGGCGCTGCTGCCGGGCACTGGGGCCGTGCAGGGCTCTGCAGCCCTGGTGCCCAGTCCTCTGGTGCTGCTGCCGGGCACTGGGGCTGCGCAGGCAGCTCTGCAGCCCTGGTGCCCGGTCCTCTGGTGCTGCTGCCGGGCACTGGGGCCGTGCAGGGCTCTGCAGCCCTGGTGCCCGGTCCTCTGGTGCTGCTGCCGAGCACTGGGGCCATGCAGGCGGCTCTGCAGCCCTGGTGCCCAGTCCTCTGGTGCTGCTGCCGGGCACTGGGGCCGTGCAGGGCTCTGCAGCCCTGGTGCCCAGTCCTCTGGTGCTGCTGCCGGGCACTGGGGCCATGCAGGCAGCTCTGCAGCCCTGGTGCCCGGTCCTCTGGACTTGCCAGGTTCTTGTCAGCCTGCCGAGGAATGGGTGCAGAAACACGGCTCCCGGGAGATCCAGCCTGAGCAGTAGGGCTCCTGCCTGAGGTTGTGGGGTGCAGTTCCAGAGGACACGGCTTCCCAGGAGCATCCTGCCTCAGGTAGCAGGGTGCTGATACACAGAAGGGAGGTCCCACAGGAGAACGCAGCAGAGGCGGCGGGTGTAGGAGAAGCCGAGGGATCCCGGGTGACTTGGTGCTTGTCTGCTCTGCGACCTTGACTGACTCTCTCTTCCAGGCTCACTTTTCCGTAATGAACACTGCTGCTTCGGCTTGCCCTTTCTGGGCCTTCAGACTTCCTTCTTTCTGCTGAGAATACTAACCACATATTTTTTGTGTCCTTTTTTTGGTAGGAATTTCTCTGGGATTTCCTAAACCATCAGGAGGGTCCCCGTCTAAGAGATCGGTTAAGCCATGGGGAAGTCAGTTTACCTGAATTTCCGAAAGAAGCAGCCAGTCAGCTGCTTGCGTTTTGCTTTGTCCTTTTACTCAGATTTATCGATGAAGATCTGTTAGCAGTGTTTAAGGTAATGTGTAGGGAAGAAGATGTTTCATTAGGTTCACTTCTTTCAGTTGAGAGGGAATGGAGTTGTTTCCAAATGTAATTAGTTATATTTTAATTATCTTTTGTTTTAATTTATTTGAGTTACGGCTTGCCTCCATCTGAACAGATTGCTTGTGGACATGTATTCTCTATAACAAATTAATTAATATTACTTGATCTCACCTAAAATAATTCATCGTTTTTTTTTTTTACTCTAAATCTATATTTATTTACTTAAAAAGTTTTAATGGAGTATAGTTGATTTACAGTGTGTTAGCTTCAGGTGTACAGCAAAGTGAATCACTTACACACACACACACACATATATACATATATCTATCTACACTGTCTGAGACTCCTCTCCTGTACAGGCCGCTGTGGTGGAGCGTGTGATCACTGAGTGGAGTCCCCGCGCTGCGCAGCGGGTCCTTGAGTCCCCGTTTCGTGTGTAGCGGTGTGTGTGTGTCGGCCCAGTCCCCAGTTCATCCCCGGGCCCCCTTATCCCCTGGTAGCTGTGAGATTGGTTTCTGCTGCTGTGACTCTGTCTCTATTTTGTAAATAAGTTATTTGTACCACTTTTTTATATTCCACATATGAGCGATATCATGATATTTGTCCTTCTCTCATTATGACGGTCTCTCTATCTATATTGCTGTTATGTATCTTTAGGTTTTTCCTCTCTGGCTTTTGCATTTGGAGTTCTTCTTAAAAGACCTTTTGTTTTCCAAAATTATAGAAGTATTCATATCTTTCCATTATAGTTCTATAGCTTTTTTTCCATTTACATCTTTTGATCCAGCAGGAATTTATTTCATCTGGGAATCTAGCTTATTTTTTTCTTTAACAAATTGCTTGCAAGCTGGCCAACCCCATTTAGAGAATAAACACCTCTGTGCAGGGTGCCCTGGACTCCGGACCTGGACTCCCTTTCTTGTCTTTAGGTCTTACAACAGGTTAGTTGGTGTCGACATTAATACTAACATTAGTGTCTGACATTATGGTCCTGTTTCTCCTCTTCTTCAGAATGTGCTGCCTCTTCTCTAATTGTTATTATTCCAGTGAACCTGTGAAGTTAAACAGGAAGCCCACAGGGATGAGCTCCTGATGGATTAATGTGGGGATAATTGATACTTTTGCAAGACTGAACACTGTTCCCTGACAAGTGGCTGCTCAGGCCCCAAGGCCCGTCCCCCGCTTCACTCCCCAGCTTCCCCGCTCTCCCTCAAGACTGAGCCCCAGAGCCGCGTCCCCCCCCCCCCCTGCCGCCCCCGCACCGCCCCCCATGTGTCCCCAGTGCTCATAGGCCCTCCCACGGCTCCTGTCGCCAGGGAAGCCACGTGTGCTGTGGTGGCCACAGGCTCATCGCTTCAGGTGTGAGTCCTGGCGACCCTACCAGGTACCAACCGCCCTGTGAGCCTGATTGCTCTCTGATCTGTGTAGGTGTCAGAGTAAATGGAAGTTGACTGCATTTCTTCTCCAAGTAACAGCTGGCCATTTGAGTGGTTCTGAGCTGTTGAGAGCTCTAGGTAGTCATTGCTTATACATAGGGAAGCTTTTGACTTACATGTATTAAGTTTCTCAGCTATCAACTCACTGACTTTGCTGTTCTTCAGTGGCAAATCATGTCCGACTCTGCAACCTCACTGCAGCATGCCAGGCTTCCCTGTTCTTCACTACCTCCGGGAATTTGCTCAAACTCATGTCCATTGATTCAGTGATACCTTCCAACCATCTCATTCTCTGTCACTCCCTTCTTCTCCTACCCTCAGTCTTGCCCAGCATAGGCTCTTTACCAGTGAGTTGGCTCTTTGCGTGAGGTGGCCAAAGGATTGGAGCTTCAGCTTCAGCTTCAGCATCAATCCTTCCAATGAATATTCAGGACTGATTTCCTTTAGGGTTGATTGGTTTGATATCCTTGCTGTTCAAGGGACTCTCAAGAGTCTTCCCCAGCACAGTTTGAAAACATCAGTTCTTTGGCGTCAGCCTTCTCTATGGTCCAGCTCTCACATCTGTACATGATTACTAGAAAAGCTATAGCTTTGAGTAGATGGACCTTTGTCAGCAAAGTGATGCGTGTGCTTTTTAATATGCTGTCTAGGTTGGTCATAGTTTTTCTTCTGAGGAGCAAGCGTCTTTTAATTTCATGGCTGTAGTCACCATTTGCAGTGATTTTGGAGCCCACAAAAAGACTCACTGTTTCCATTGTTTCCCCATCTATTTGCCATGAAGTGATGGGACCAGATGCCATGATCTTAGTTTTTCAAATGTTGAGTTTTAAGCCAGCTTTTTCACTCTCCTCTTTCACTTTCATCAAGACGCTCTTTAGTTCCTCTTCACTTTGTTTCATTAGAGTGGTATCATCTGCATATCTGAGGTTGCTGCTATTTCTCCCGGCAGTCTTGATTCCAGCTTGTGCTTCATCCAGCCCAGCATTTCACATGATTGTACTCTGCATAGTAATTAAATAAGCAGGGTGACAATATACAGCCTTCACTTACTCCTTTCCTAATTTTGAACCAGTCCATTGTCCTATGTCTGGTTCTAACTGTTGCTTCTTGACCTGCATACGGGTTTCTCAGGAGGCAGGTCAAGTGGTCTGATATTCCCATCTCTTGAAGAATTTTCCACAGTTTGTTGTGATCCACACAGTCAAAGGCTTTATCGTAGTCAATGAAGCAGATGTGTTTCTGGAATTCTCTTGCTTTTTCTATGATCCAAAGGATGTTGGCAATTTGACCTCTGGTTTTTTCTAAATCCAGCTTGAACATCTAGAAGTTCTCAGTTCACGTGCTATTCAAGGCTAGCTTGAATGACTTTGGGCATTACCTTGCTGGCATGTGAAAATGAGTGCCATTATGCGGTAATCTGAACATTCTTCGGCACTGCCCTTTGTGATTGGAATGAAGACTGACCTTTTTCAGTCCTGTGGCCACTGCTGAGTTTTCCAAATTTGCTGGCATATTGAGTGCAGCGTTTTCACAGCATCATCTTTTAGAATTTGAAATAGCTCAGCTGAGATTCCATCACCTTGACTAATTTTATTTGTAGTAATGCTTCCTAAGGCCTGCTTGACTTCACACTCCAGAATGTCTGGCTCTAGGTTAGTGATCAACCATCGTGGTTATCTGGGTCATTAAGACCTTTTTTTGTATAGTTCTTCTGTGTATTCTTGCTACCTCTTCTTAATCTCTTCTGCTTCTGTTAGGTCCATACCATTTCTGTCCTTTTGTGCCCGTCTTTGCGTGAAACATTCCCTTGGTATCTCTGTTTTCTTGAAGAGATCTCTAGTCTTTCCCATTCTGTTGTTTCCTCTGTTTTTTTGCATTGTTCACTGAAGGCTTTCTTATCTCTCCTTGCTGTTGTTTGGAACGCTGCATTCAGATGGGTGTATATTACCTTTTCTCCTTTGTCTTTTACCTCTCTTCTTTTCTCAGCTATTTGTAAAGCCTCCTCAGACAACCAGTTTGGCTTATTCCATTTCTTCTTCTTGGGGATGGTTTTGGTCACTGCCTCTGTACAGTTTTATGAACTTCCTTCCATAGTTGTTCAGGCACTCTGTCTACCAGATCTAACCCCTTGAATCTGTTCGTCACCTCCACCGTATAATCATAAGGGATTTGATTAGGTCAATTGAGAATGGCCTAGTGGCTTTTCCTACTTTCTTCAGTATAAGTCTGAATTTGGCAATAAGGAGATTATGATCTGAGCCACAGTCAGCTCCAGGTCTTGTTTTTGCTGACTGTATAGAGCTTCTCAAGACTGTGAAGAAGGCTGAGCGCTAAATAATTGATGCTTTTGAACTGTGGTGTTGGAGAAGACTCTTGAGAGTCCCTTGGACTGCAAGGAGATCCAACCAGTCCATTCTGAAGGTGATCAGCCCTGGGATTTCTGTGGAAGGAATGATGCTAAAGCTGAAACTCCAGTACTTTGGCCACCTCATGTGACGAGTTGACTCATTGGAAAAGACTGATGCTGGGAGGGATCGGGGGCAAGAGGAGAAGGGGACGACAGAGGATGAGATGGCTTGATGGCATCACTGACTTGATGGACGTGAGTCTGAGTGAACTCTGGGAGTTGGTGATGGACAGGGAGGCCTGGCATGCTGCGATTCATGGGGTCGCAAAGAGTCAGACACGACTGAGCAACTGATCTGATCTGACCTGATCTGATAGAGCTTCTCTATCTTTGGCTGCAAGGATATAATCAATCTTTTTTTTTTTTTTTTTGATTCTTAAAGCCACTTTTATTTACATTATTATTTTATAGGAAATATAGTAAAGTAAGGTAAACACCTGTGAGTACATAAGAGTGTTAGGAGTGAAGCTTTATACACACATTGGAAAACAGTCACGACATTTGAACACAAAGAAGGGGATTGAAAACTACATTCTGAAAATGGTGCACCCGGGTGAAAGTGAAGCTTTCCTAGTTTTTGATGTGCTTGGTAGAAGAAAAGAAGCAATATTCCGAGCATTTGAAGAGATATGAGAAGAAGGAAATTGATGATAAATTTGCATTTGCATTACCAAGAGCTAAAGTAGACATTTTGATTCAACCAGTCCATCCTAAAGGAAATCAGTCCTGAAAATTCATTGGAAGGACAGATGCTGAAGCTGAAACTCCAATACTTTGTCCACTTGATGTGAAGAACTGACTCTCTGGAAAAGATGATGCTGGGAAAAATTGAAGGCAGGAGGAGAAGGGGATGACAGAGGATGATATGGTCGGATGGCATTACTGACTCAGTGGACATGAGTTTGAGCAAGCTCTGGGTGTTGGTGATGGACAGGAAAGCCTGGCGTGCTGCAGTCCATGGGGTCACAAAGAGTCCGACAAGACTGAGCTACTGAAGTGAACTGAACTGAATTTTAATTTTATAATGAAAAGTTTACTCGAGGACTCCCCCACTCCCTGAAAAATGACAAATTAAGGAGTTTGGGGTAATTCAAATGTTCCTTCTTAATATGCTGGTCTGCCTGCCTTCTGGTTTATAATATGCACTCACTTCATGTATTAATATTCATGTCCTATTGCTATTGTAAAAGATTATTATAAACTTAGGGGCTTAAAACAACACAGATATAGCATCTCATGGTTTTGCTTTGAGAAATCCAAAATGAATCCTATTGGACTCAGGTCCAGCTTGCCCTGTCTGTGCTCATGGAGGACATTCTGGCTGCTCCTTTTTCCAGTTTTCGAAGGCCGCCTGCGCGTCTGTGCTCATGGAGGACATTCTGGCTGCTCCTTTTTTCCAGTTTTCGAAGGCCGCCTGCGCGTCTGTGCTCATGGCCTCCTCTTCCGTCTCTAGAGTGCGTCATCCCAACCGCTGTGCACTTTTCACAGCTCCTTGTTTCTGACTCTAATTCTGCCTCCTTCTTATTAGGTCCCTTGTGATAAAATTGGAACTACACAGGTCTTTATTCACATATGCAAAATCTCCTTTAGCTGGTAAGTTAGCATAACATGTACCAACGACATTTGTGGGGGAGGGGGCTCATTACTTCATTGACCACACCTCATAATCCAATACATTCCATACTCTATGTCCTTCAAAAACAGTAGAATTGGGTGGACTAATTTAAGTTATAATCAATCTTATTTCAGTATTGACCATCTGGTGATGTCCATGTGTAGAGTCTTCTCTTGTGTTGTTGGAAGAAGGTGTTTGCTATGACCAGTGTGTTCTCTTGGCACAACTCTGTTAGCCTTTGCCCTGCTTCATTACGTACTCCAAGACCAAACTTGCCTATTACTCCAGGTATCTCTTGACTTTTTACTTTTGCATTCTAGTCCCCTAGGATGAAAAGGACATCTTTTTTTGGTGTTATTTCTAGAAGGTTTTCTAGATCTTCATAGAACCGTTCAACTTCAGTTTCTTCGGCACCTGTGGTTGAGGCATAGATTTGGATTACTGTGATGTTGAATGGTTTGCTTTGGAATCAAATTGAGATCATTCTGTCGTTTTTGAGATTGTACCCAAGTACTGCATTTCAGACTCCTTTGTTGACTCTGAGGACTACTCCATTTCTTCCAAGGGATCTAGCCCACAGTAGTAGGTATAATGGTCATCTGAATTAAATTCACCCATCCCTGTCCATTTTAGTTCACCAGTTGCTAAAATGTTGATGTTCACTCTGGCCATCTCCAGTCTGACCACTTCCAATTTACCTTGATTCATGGACCTAACATTCCAGGTTCATATGCAGTGTTGTTCTTTACAGCACTGGACTTTACTTTCACCACCAGACACATCCACAATTGGGCATCTTTTCTGCTTTGGATCAGTCTCTTCATTCTTTCTGGAGCTGTTTATCTGCTCTTCCTCAGTAGCAAATTGGACACCTACTGACCTTTGGGTTCATCTTCCAGTGTCCTATCTTTTGCCTTTTCATCCTGTTCATGGGGTTCTCAAGGCAAGAACACTGGAGTCGTTTGCCATTCCCTTCATCCGTTGACCACATTTTGTAATAGTCCACAGACTCGGGTTTGCCAGTTATACAGGTGTGTCAGCTGTAAATAATGTAATTTTTTTACTCTTTTAAAAATACTTATATGTCTGGCAGTTGAGTGTTTATAGTATGTAATCCTTTTCTAGGTATATTCATTTTTAATGTTTAAATTCTTGTTGTGTCCTAGTTTTTCAGGAGACTCTCTTAGAGAGTCCAATTGTTTGGACTCTTTTTCTCATTTATTTCTGGTTTTGCTGCATTGTGGACAGAGTAGCATATGTAATTGATCACTATTAATCAGCCTTATTTAAGATAATTTTGTTGGTTATGGCTTGACTACTTTATCAAATCCATTTTAATGAAGAGTTTTCCTTCTTTTAGCTGAGAGAATTATGTGTAGGGAGTTAACAGAAAGTCAGGACTCTTATGTGACCTCAGATGCGATAGCAGAGAAGCAGGAGCCTGACCAAAGTTGTAGTAACAATGGTCTGTTTTCTCTAAACCAGGAAAAAGCAGCGGTGGGGTCACTGATTAACCTTGCAGGAACCTACGTTTCTCGCTGCCACCCAGCTTCTCAGCTTAAAAAACAGGTATGTGGGGAGGGGTGTGCAGGTCCACAGTTGTAGAGATTTGACGGGTGCAGCCCACCTCCTCCAGCCCAGCTTCGGGTCCCCAGACCTGGCTCTGTGGCTTGTGTGCCTCCCAGATGTGTGGCCTTGGCCTGGCCACTGCATCTTTCTGGGGTCTAGCAGTTGAGGTGATGGTCGGTTTGCATCCTCGGTGTTTTTAGTACTTTGTGGGTGACTGCGTGCCGTTAACCCAGGACCTGTCACAGGTGTTGCTTGGCAGTGGTGAGGGATGTCAGCTTCGTCTGACCAGCTTTCGTTAACCTGTAGATTAAACAAGCAATAAGCTTGTGAGCATCTCTACCCGGATATTGTGATTGGAGAGTGGCTCAGAAACTTTATTTTACATATGGCAGGAGGTACCAGGGAGCAAGGTGGGGTCATGTCCAAGAATATAATCGTCACAATAGCTGCTAGTAGAAATTCTGAAAGGAAGCTGTAGAATCAGTGCAGAATGGGTTGGGGAGCTTTGCAGAGGTGTCGGAGAGAAGCCGAGCCCGGAGTGGACGGTCCCCAGGAGTGTCGGGTGGGAGGGGCTGTCGACACTTCCTAAGGATCTCATGTTTTCACCTGCCTTCCTTTACCTGTGTTGACCAAATAATAGATGCCCACCAAGTTTTCATATGTAGCCTCTGTAACAATTTTACAAATACGGTGTGTTAGGTGCTGAGCTGTGAGGGGAGCATTGGAGCTTGGCCTCTGCTGCCTTTGCCCGAAGAAGCTGAAAGGGAGCCTGTGCGGTGAGTCCTCACAGAAGCCTCGCAAGGCTCTGTGAACCTCAGCTCCAAACAGTGTCTTCTCTGGCAAGACTGTCAGGAGACAGGTCCCAAGGAGGAAGTACTAGGGCTAGGTGCTGGAGGGCTGAGACTGGGGGTCTCAGGGCCCAGTCGTGGGGGAAGCGTTTGCAGAGACCTAGGGCTCAAGCATGAAGGCAGGCCTCCTGGGCAGGTGGGTGGCATCCAGCAGAATAGTCAGTTGGTGGTGCCTCTGTCATTTACCTTTACCTTGGTCTCCTACATGGCTTTTTCATTTCATTTTGGGGAAAGCAAGTTGCAGATGAAGTGCTTTGCCCAGGGAACCACTGAAATAAACATCAGTTTGCACTGGCCCTAATTGGGCAACTGCTCTTTGTCACATGTCTTTAAATGTTTCCTGTCTTCAGATCAGAAGGTGATTCTGAAACAGATGTCTGCAGCTCTTTAATCACAGAAATCGTGGCTGGGCTGTGTTGCCATGTGCCTGAGACACACCGCGCTGCCCACCTCCCAGGGCCCCTTCCTCCTGAGGAGTGAGTCCAGGGCGCCCTGGGTGCTTGGGCCTGGGGGAGGTGTGTTGGGTTGCAGACTTCGCGGAGGAGCTGTCAGATAAGCCCTGACAGTGCGTGTGGCGACAGAGATTCTCACGCGGGATCTGCCGAGTCTGACGCCTGTGACACGGCCGCGGCAAGTGTGCAGGCCGCCGGCCCGGGGCAGACAGGCCCTCAGGACCCGCTCTCCACCCCGCAGGTGGCCCCGCCTGCTCCATGTGCTCTGCAGCATCCCCGTGCGGACCCTCTTCTGCCCCCGAGCTGTCCTGGAGGTGCTGGCTGTGCTCCGGAGGGTCAGCGCCCACTGCCGCCGCGTTTGTGGACAGGTAGCCGTGTGCGTGGAGCTGAGGCGCCGGCAGTGGGAGGACCGAAGCCTGCGCTCGCGGCAGAGGCGGAATTACCTGCGTCTGGTGCGCAGGTGCGTGCTGCGTGACCTGGTGGGCGGAGCCCTGGTGCGCAGGTCCAGGGCCTGCTGAGTGGAGTGTCATGGGCGGAGCTCTCCTGGGCGGCTCTCAGCTGATGGGCTTCTGCTCCCACTTCAGAGAATGCTTATTTTCGAGAAAAAGTGCAATAAGTGTCACTGTAAATACCACCTGTAAGTTTAGAATATGGGTTCTAGAGACCCAGCGAATTTTTGGATTTTAAAGGTAACAGCAGATCTACCCGGCGGTGCCGGCAGTGTGTATGTAGAACGCGCTGCGTCCTCACGAAGGCACCTTATAAAGGTGATAAATATTTAGCACTTACTAAATTTTAACTGATCTTATGTTTTTAGTATGAAGCTTCTGTCTCCGATGCTTTACCTGATTTTATTGCTGATTGCACTGGAATTGATCAACATTCACATGGTTCTTGGGAAGAATGCTTCAGAATACCAGCAGTACCTGAGGTCAGTGTGCACACTTTAGAACACCAGCGGTATCTGGGTCCGTGTGCACACTTCAGAACACCGGCAGTATCTGAGATCACGTGCACACTTCAGAATACCAGCAGTACCTGAGGTCAGTGTGCACACTTCAGAACACCAGCGGCATCTGGGTCCGTGTGCACATTGCAGGAGGTGAAGCTGTGTGTCAGTATTTTGAGTCGTGCTCCCTCCTATCTGACTCTGAACTGCTCTTCTCTGTGGGTTTCAGTGCAAGTCAGTGAGCCTTTAGAGCTGACAGTTCAGAAAGCTGAGTGATCTGCATGTGAATGATTTTGGAATCCCTCCCTCAGGGCCACGGGAACTCTGTCCAGACGGCGATACTGGGAGGAGGCTGTGGGGAGGCTGCACCACCCTCAGCTGCACGGGCTCCTGGAGCCTGGTCCGGCTCTAATCTGTAGATGGTCTGCTGCAGGGCCATGTAGGCACTGTAGGGCAGTGCCCCCCGCCCACTGGATGCCAGCAGCCCCCAGTCGTGACAGCCACAAAGGGCTCAGACGCCCCCAGTGCCCTTTGGGGGCACAGTCACCTCAACTGAAAGCCACAGTCTAGATAGGGGGCTGTGGATATTCATTGTATTCTTTTAACTTCTAAGTGTAAAAATTTCAAAAATTCATAGTTGGAGACAATTTTGGGCTACTTGGGAAACTTTAAGGAGAACTTGGGAAATGTGGATGTGGCCCTTCTCGCCAGTCAGAGGGCGTTCCCTGTGGGCTTCCTGGTGAGTCATCTTCCAGCAGAAGCCTTTCAGCAGCGATGGCTGCTCCCAGCAGCACGTGTCTACTGTGGAGGGGGGTGGCCCCTCTGGCGGGGGGTGAGGCTAGTGGGGTGGAAACAGGAGGCGCAGCCCCCAAGGGTCCAGTGTCTTGAGGGTCTGTTATGTGAGTGTGGTCCAGGTGGCCCCTAAGGTCCCATCAGCAGAGTGTCCTGCGTGGGCCTGGGAGCGGGTGCGCTGTGTGGCGCGTGGACGTCCACCCTGCACACTGACACTGGCGTTCTCGCCTTCATCCAGGTAGCGTTCTCTCGTTTCCATGTTGTATGTATTTCCTTTTGTGGAATCTTCAGGTGAAAATTACCTAGAGTACTTAAGTTGTGATTCCAGAATGAAGGGGATACAGTAAATCCTTGTTGCATTTACAGTGGGATAGATAAATTACTTTCTTTGTTTGAAACAGGTTCTTAAAGTGCATCTTGCAGTACACAGAGAACCTTGCAGCTTGCACCAGGCAAGACAGGAACAAGTGGGACGACGCTGTCCGTCTCACACACACGGCCTTGTTGAAGATTTGGGCTTTTATTGAGAAGAAACAGATGTTAATGCATTTAGCCGAGAAATCCACCATTAAAGTCGTCTGATAAGTCAGGATGCCTCGGGCTCTATCAGAAACCTGACTGACTGTGTGAACTTCATAGCCTGTGAATCGAAGACCCAAGGGCAGGGTGTGTTTCCAAGGGCAGGTGGTTTCGGGACTCTGCTCCAGCAGGGCCCCAGGCTTCCTGCCCTGCAGTTCTCCAGTCGCCTTCCGGCTGCTGGTGTGAGCCTCAGGTGGATCCCTGGGAAGCAGTGGCCGCAGCAGTTTGGGGCCTTGTCTCCCGACTGCGTCCTACGCAGAGGAGAGTCTTCTCACTCAGCCGTCACCCCGGTGTGGGTGGCCACATCTTACTGGCCATAGTGCTAATCTTGAAACGACGGCTGTGACCAGGACCCTGCCCTGCACTCATGGGTCAGGCTGGGTGGACATCCACCCCTGGACCAGCCACTGGAGCACGGCGGGAGGCCTTGGGCCAGTCACCCCGTCCTTGGAGCAGAGGGTGAGGTGGATGGGATGCAGAACTCGCTGGAGAGAGGTGGGGAGGAACAGCTCCTGGAAGGCCCTGGGCAGCAAGCCTGCCGGTCAGCATGTCCCCGGGGTCCAGGCCTGGCAGGTTTAGCACAGCCCCTGGGAGGACAGAGTGAGACGGGCTGCAGACCCCCCAGGTCAGGCTCGCGGGAGGCCCTGGGCAGCCACTCCGGGAAGCTCCTCGTCCACAGCAGCAAGGCGGGAGGGCCTCCAGGAGCCCCTGCAGGGCTGCCCTGAAGCCCGAGTCTGTGTCCCCTTGGCTGTGCCCCTCCCCCGCTGGCCGCACAGCCTCCTCCTGGCCTTGCTGGCGAGTCGGCCTCCCAGGAAGGGCGGCCTGCCACGTGCTCTGGCTTCTCTGCCATCAGAGGTCGGTGGGGAGGCTGCCGTGGGGCGGGTGGGGCCACGTGACCAGACTTCCCTGGTCCAGCTGTCGCTTCTCCAGTTCAGCAGTGGCCACCCCCTTGTAACTGAACTTACAGGATAAAGACAGGGTAAAGACGGGGACGCCTCCTGCTTCTGTCTACTGTGACGCAAGACCCCCCACGCCATTGCCCCCCTCAGAGGAGGTCCTGTGGTCGGTCACAGCCTCCAGGCTGGACTCAAAATTATGATTTAGAGGATAACCGCTCGTAACCCCGCTGGTGTTGGCACTGGAATGGGGCTGGCGGGGAGGGAAGAAGCGGCCGAGCTGCGTGGTGACCATGGGACCCGAGGGCCGGGCCCCTGGTCTGAGGAGCCCTTCCTCTCTCATCGCCGCCGCCTCCCTCCGCTGCTCACCTCTGGTCGCTGGTCCTCACCTGGTAGGTCGACCCAAACCTCACTCCTCAAAGAGCTTTCCCGCTAGGAATCTGGTAACTGTCGTTGTCCATTGCCTTTTACCCCTGGAGATGGGGATGCTGGGAGCTTTCCCAGGGCCCCAGCCTGGGCCACAGCTGTCCCCAGGGACATGGGGAGCAGGCCCCCCAAGTCACAGCCCTTTGTCCTTTGTGTCCCTGGCAAGGCTGCCCTGAGCCTGTCTGTGGCAGCGTTTTCTTGAGAACAGAAGCGTCCAGGCCAGTGGGCTCCCAGTGCACCGCCCCCAGCCATGGTTCCAGTGGGGCCGGGGGCTGCTCCCCGCATCTGCCGCCGTGACTGTGTACTCTCAGCAGGGACACAGCCGTGTGCACTGCCCTCCCTGCTGCATCCTCCGGGGGCTGCCGCCCTCCTTGCTGAGCACCAGTGGCTGATGTGACGGGGTGGGGGGTTCCCTGCATCACCAGATGCCAGGGGCGGGCCCTTCCTCCTCACGCCCCTGCACCCCTCTGACCCCCTCGTGTTGACCCCTAGGCTCATTCCCCTGGGCCCCTGACCACTGACCTCCCTGACCCAGCGCGCTCTTCCCGTGGGTCTCCCCTCACTGCGTGGTCCTTCCTGGCACTTGACTTGGAGCAGTCCCTGCCCCCGCTGTCCTGGGGCCGCCGTGTAGCTGGGTACTGCGGCTTTGCCCTGCAGGTGATGTCCACAGCCTGCAGAAATCACAGAACTCTTCACGCTTTGGGCAGCCATCACGGTAGGTACACAGGTAGGTACATGCGAGGAGGAGTGAGCTTGTCACTGTGACCCCCACCGTGGAGCAAGCGGAGCCGGCTGCTGCGCGGTGGGGGTGTCAGGTGGAGAGGGGGGTACTCGAGGGGGGCTGCCTGATGCTCAAAGGTTCAGACGCATCTGCAACTGGCTCCGTCAGGAGGAAACTCAGAGCCCTGGGCAGAGGCAGGGTCCTGGTCTGTGCAGGGTCCCCAGGTCCTGGGGTGGGGGGCTCCTGGTCTGTGTGGGGTCCCCAGGTCCTGGGGGATCCTGGCCTGTGCAGGGTTCCCAGGTCCTGGGGTGGGGGGCTCCTGGTCTGTGTGGGGTCCCCAGGTCCTGGGGGTCTGGTCTGTGCAGGGTCCCCAGGTTCTGGAGGAGGGGGTTCTTGGATGAGGAGGGTCCTGGTCTGTGCGGGGTCCCCATGTCCTGGGGGGAGGGGTCCTGGTCTGTGCAGGGTTCCCAGGTCCTGGGGTGGGGAGTGTCCTGGTCTGTGTGGGGTCCGAGAGCAGCAGGGAGCTGGCTCTCACAAGGAGAGGAACTGCCAGGCTTTGTCCGGGAGCCTCGGTCTGTGCTGTGGGCCTGTGTGTGGCTCCCGTGTCGATGCGGATGCCTGTCCACCAGGCCTGGTGGCCCAGACCACAGGGTGAGAGCTGCCTTCACGTCCACCTGCAGGGCTTACTCTGGGTCTCCTGTGAAAGCGGCCATTTGGCTGGGAAACTGGTTAGCGGCCACTGGCAGGCGCCAGTCCTGTAGACATTGCTCCCAAGACGCAGAGGCCCCTGGGCGTCTCTGCTGCCTTGGTGGCAAGTGAGGTGCCCACCTGTCCGTCCCCCGAAGTGCGTCCAGGCCTGCTTGGTGCTGGGTTTACGCTGCAGCCTGTGGCTGTCCACACTCCGTCAGGCCGTCTCGGCCGCCGTGTTTGCTGCCCGTGTCACACATCGACGGGGCCGCGGGTTCCAGGCTCTGCTGACCCCTGGAGACTTGGCAGAGCCCTCACGAGGCCGCGGAGATGGAACCAGAACGCTGCTGTGGGCTCGGCCGCGGGCGTGTGGCGGGGTGCCCGCCCGGGGGTGCTGACCGGAGGCCGGGGCTGTGGCGATCTGTCCCGCAGCGGCGTCGCGGTCGGGGTCGCGTCTGATTACGTGAGCCCCCGTCCGCGCTTCCCTGCAGCGACCCCTCTGCTCCGCAGGCCACAGGCTGCGGGCCGCGTGACCCCCGGTGGCTCTCAGCGCGCTACCGGCTTCAGGGTCGTGGGGAGAGCTCATTCTGCCTGCTTCTACTCTGCCCTTCCCGCCACGGCCGGGGGCCGGGGGACCCACCGGCCTTCACGGCGAGGTCCGGGTCTGAGCTGGGGCTGGGGCCACAGGAGGGTCACGGCGCTCTGCTGCCTGTCTGCTCGCAGCCAGCCCCCAGCCCTTCCGCAGATCGACGGCGGCCTCAGCGGCGGCCCTGCCTGCCTGTCTAAGGGGCGCTGGGACGAGGTAGCCCAGAGGCCTCGGCTGCATCTCTCTGACGGGCTCTGCCTGCAGCCGGCACAGGACCAGGCGGGCGAGCAGGCCCAGAGAGATGCCCCTGCCGTTGGGCGTCAGCATCGCTTCCCAGAGCAGACCAGCCGCTCCTGTCTCGGGGCTTCCTCGTGGGCTGATGGGGATTCTGACGCCAGTGCACTTCCTCCGTGGCCTGCTTTCTCTCCCTGATTCAGCTTCTCACACACTGTCCCCTGACTCAAAGTTTCTTTTATTTTATTAAACCAAGTAATTTCTCCCATTTGAACTGTTCCAGGAGGTCTCATTTCTGTCAACCTAGAAAGTGAAAGTGTTAGTCACTCAGTCGTGCCCGACTCTGCAACCCCATGGACTGTAGCCCACCAGGCTCCTCTGTCCATGGGATTCTCCAGTCAAGAGTACTGGAGTGGCTGGCCATTTCCTTCTCTGGGGATCTTCCTGACCCAGGAATCAAACCCAGGTCTCCTGCATTACAGGCAGATTCCCTGGGGAGCCACCAGGGGAGCCACCAGGGGAGCCCCTGTCACCCTAGACGTCTGACCAGATGGCTTCCCTTTAGGGACGTGCTGTGGACCCAGGAGGTGAGCAGCCCCGCACGAGAGGCAGAGGGTATAGTGGGCTCTGCTCTGAATTACAGGCTGTTTTTCTCTTGCTTTTACACTGATGGTTCCCAGACCCTGGTCCCCTGGACTGCTCAGCACCAGCACCACACGGGCCATGTCAACTCACCAAAACCCTCCTCAGATGTCCAACCCCAGCCTCTCAGAGTCTGTCTTCCAACTGTCCCCCTGAGATGGTCTCCTGTCCTGCCCGCCACCCTCACGTGTCCCGCCTGGCCTTCCAGGTGGGCTGAGTTCCCGCGGGAGAGTGTGACCAGACGCCCACCTCCAGGGGGTGCTGTCGCGTGTCCCAGGACCCTAGCCTGGGCCTCCCGCAGGGATCAGCATGGGTCCTGGGTGTCACCGTGTCTGCAGGCCTTTCCCGCGGGTCCTGTGCAGTGGAGGGCAGCCACACGACACCCACGACGAGCGCTGTGCTGGCTGGGGGGCTGGGCACTGGGCACGTGGCTGCTGCCCTCTGGCCGGCCCTTGGGAGGCCGCATTGCTCCTGCCTGAGGCCGGGCTGGGCACCGTCCACGGAATCCACCCCTCCCTGCAGCCTGTGTCCTGCCGACCACCTGCTCCTGGAGGGAAGACCCTGCCTCTGTCGGATGCATCCCTGCGTCCCCCCTCCCCGGGCGGCAGGCACAGCCAAGGGGGCGAAGGGCGAAGACCTCAGACGAGGTCCCGTGTGGGCTCTAACCCTAGAGCAGGAGGAGGGGGCCAGCCAGTCCACAGTCCGCAGGCAGGAGTCGCGGTGAAGCTGGGGCTGGCTCTGAGGGGCCGTGGTGTGACACCGTCTGCCACTGCTGACAGGCAGCCAGATGCTCCAGATGCCTGGGGTTTGCGCCAGGCTCCCCGGATTCTCTACATCCTCTGCCGGCCCAGTACCTCCAGCCGACGGAATTGCTGGGGAAAGGAAGGAGGTGAAGGTTGGCTAGATCTGGTACCCACGCAAGGCAGCAAGCTCTCTGAGCTGTTACAGAGTGAGGTCGGGAGGGAGCAGCTGGTGCTGCGCGGAGGCCCCAGGCTCCATGTGGACACGCCCAGACTAGAGCCTGGCTCCGTCTATCACTCACGGGATCGGCCCTTCGCCCTGAGCTTTCTCCAGCGAGGCGTGTGGAAAGGAGCACCCCTCCCGGTTAGGGTGCCGTGATGAGCATGTGCAGGGCACGCCAGCCCCTCCTGACCGGGGCGGCCGTCTGTCAGTCCTGCCGGCCTTCCGCGAGGCCCGGAGGAAGGACGGTGCGGAGACTCGGAGGCAGTCATGCCGCGCGCCCCCACCCCATCCCCACCCCCACAGTCTCTGCAGACGTTGCTGTGCACGAGGTGGACGGGACACAGCTGCCGCCTCCTAAGTCCTCGTCCTCCTGCTGAGCTAAGAATAGCCCTGCCCGGGCCTGGGCGGTGCCCTCTGAACTATGTGCCAACAGAGCCAGAGCCGACTGCAAGCAGGCCCTGCCTGTGCCGGCCATCAGCGTGCGGACGCGGGGTGGAGGGGGTCAGTGGGGACGCGGGGTGGGGGCGTCGATGGGGACACTTTCCCAGGGATTCCATGGGGAATCTGCTCCTGTGAATAAACATTGGGTTTCCCAGATCAGAGATGCTCTGATCTCTGTTAACGCTGTTGGTGACTTGCTGGGCCTGTTTCGTGGGGTTGTGCTTCCTCTGTAGGGACACGGGGTGGCGCTCTTTAGCAAAGCCAGGCTGAGTCGACTGCGGGAGGCAGCGAAAGCCTCCGGGAGGGAAGGGGCCAGCGTCTTTGATCCAGCAGGACCTGCCCCGTTCTCTCCTCCCGCCTTGCCTGCAGTGGGCAGAGCTTGGCTTCCCTGGAGGGTAAAGAGCGGCATGCCAGCTTGTCAGCAAGTATGGCGGGGCCAGTCCCCGGCCGTGAGTTTCCATCAGCCAGCCATGTCCCAGTGGAGACAGGAACTCCACCCCTAGGAGGACAGCCCGGCAGGCTGATCCGCGAGGCTGAGAGCAGACTGCCCCGGAGAAGCTCTTTGTGTGCAGACGGGTTGACTTCCTACAGAGGACAGCGTTCAGGATTTACTGTGGGAGAGGTCTCCTAGTTCAGTTCAGTTCAGTTGCTCAGTCGTGTCCGACTCTTTGCCACCTCACGAATTGCAGCACGCCAGGCCTCCCTGTCCATCACCAACTCCCAGAGTTCACCCAAACTCGTGTCCATTGAGTCGGTGATACCATCCAGCCATTTCATCCTCTGACGTCCCCTTCTCCTCTTGCCCCCAATCCCTCCCAGCATCAGAGTCTTTTCCAATGAGTCAACTCTTCGCATGAGGTGGCCAAAGTATTGCAGTTTCAGCTTTAGCATCAGTCCTTCTAAAGAATACCCAGGACTGATCTTTAGAATGGACTGGTTGGATCTCCTTGCAGTCCAAGGGACTCTCAAGAGTCTTCTCCAACACCACAGTTCAAAAGCATCAATTCTTCGGGGCTCAGCTTTCTTCACAGTCCAACTCTCACATCCATACATGACCACTGGAAAACCCATAGCCTTAACTAGACGGACCTTTGTTGGCAAAGTAATGTCTCTGCTTTTGACTATGCTATCTAGGTTGGTCATAACTTTCCTTCCAAGGAGTAAGCGTCTTTTAATTTCATGGCTGCAGTCACCATCTGCAGTGATTTGGGAGCCCCCCAAAATAAAGTCTGACACTGTCTGCACTGTTTCCCCATCTATTTCCCATGAAGTGATGGGACCAGATGCCGTGATCTTCGTTTTCTGAATGTTGAGCTTTAAGCCAACTTTTTCACTCTCCTCTTTCACTTTCATCAAGAGGCTTTTGAGTTCCTCTTCACTTTCTGCCATAAGGGTGGTGTCATCTGCACATCTGAGGTTATTGATATTTCTCCCGGCAATCTTGATTCCAGCTTGTGCTTCTTCCAGCCCAGCGTTTCTCATGATGTACTCTGCATCTAAGTTAAATAAGCAGGGTGACAATATACAGCCTTGGCGTACTCCTTTTCCTATTTGGAACCAGTCTGTTGTTCCATGTCCAGTTCTAACTGTTGCTTCCTGACCTGCATATAGGTTTCTCAAGAGGCAGCTCAGGTGGTCTGGTATTCCCATCTCTTGAATTTTCCACAGTTTATTGTGATCCACACAGTCAAAGGCTTTGGCATAATCAATAAAGCAGAAATAGATGTTTTTTCTGGAACTCTTGCTTTTTCCATGATCCAGCGGATGTTGGCAATTTGATCTCAGGTTCCTCTGCCTTTTCTAAAACCGGCTTGAACATCAGGAAGTTCATGGTTCACATATTGCTGAAGCCTGGCTTGGAGAATTTTGAGCATTACTTTACTAGCGTGTGAGATGACTGCAATTGTGCGGTAGTTTGAGCATTCTATGGCATTGCCTTTCTTTGGGATTGGAATGAAAACTGACCTTTTCCAGTCCTGTGCCCACTGCTGAGTTTTCCAAATGTGCTGGCACATTGAGTGCAGCACTTCCACAGCATCATCTTTCAGGATTTGAAATAGCTCAACTGGAATTCCATCACCTCCACTAGCTTTGTTCGTAGTGATGCTTTCTAGGCCCACTTGACTTCACATTCCAGGATGTCTGGCTCTAGGTGAGTGATCACACCATCGTGATTATCTTGGTCATGAAGATCTTTTTTGTACAGTTCTTCTGTGTATTCTTGCCACCTCTTCTGAATATCTTCTGCTTCTGTTAGGTCCACACCATTTCTGTTCTTTATCGAGCCCATCTTTGAGGTGCAGAGACCAACTCCCACATGGCGTTGTGGGGTGGCTGGGCTGCCGAGAGAAGCCTGCAGGGTTGCAGGCCTCCCGAGAGCACGACCACAGCCAGTTTACAGCCCCACTAAGTGATTCCAGCCAAACTGCATCTCTGGGCTGTTGCAGCACCCCAGTGTTAGAGTCAAGCTTCACCTCCAAGGAACAAATGTTTCCAGGGCCCCAGGACCCGGGAATGGGGCACCAGAGTGAGTTAATTAGGGACCCTTAACCATCGATTCAAGATCAGATTTGAAATCTTTCCCAAGAGCCTGGATGAAGCAGAAAGTTCTGGCGTGTCATTGGATTCCTTTAAAAGAAGAGTGGTTTGGATTATGTTCGTAAAAGCTGCCCTTGCATGGGCCTGATGCATGGATTGCAACCGGGCGGCGCAGCACAGGTGTCAGCACCGGGGCGGTGTTCCTTCCAGGGCACCTCGTGGTCCTCGCCCGTCCACGCCCACGCCCTCCCCTCCCCCGGGTGGGACTGCCCCTTCAGGACTGAGGAGGCCTGGGGGAGCTGTCTCCTTGGGCGGAGGGAGCGTCTCGGTGGGGCTGGTCCTTCCCCACAGGGTGTGTGGCCAGCGTGGGCTGGGTCGCACCCCGGTCAGTGTGGCCCTGAGATGTGGCCTCTCCTCTCCATCAGACAATAACCCCGTTTCTACAGGGCTTCACAGGTGGACTATCTCGAACAAATTCCCCCAACAGCCCTGTGAAGGCGCAGTTCCGCTGCTTTACAGGTACAGAGGATGCACCCGGAGGGCCCGGTTCTTACTGGGTCAGATTCCTGTGTTTCTGTTCATTTCTTTGTCTTCTTCCTTGTTCAGTTCAGTCGCTCATTCATGTCTGACTCTTTGCAACCCCATGGACTGCCACACACGAGACCTCCCTGTCCATCACCAACTCTCGGAGCTTGCTCAAACTCATGTCCATTGAGTCAGTGATGCCATCCAACCATCCCATCCTCTGTCCTCCCCTTCTCCTCCTGCCTTCAGTCTTTCCCAGCATCAGGGTCTTTTCAAATGAATCAGCTCTTCGCATCAGGTGGCCAAAGTACTGGAGCTTCAGCTTCAGCATCAGTCCTTCCAATGAATATTCAGGGTTGATCTCCTTTAGGATGGACTGGGTGGATCTCCTTGCAGTTCAAGGGACTCTCAAGAGTCTTCTCCAACACCACAGTTCAAAAGCATCAATTCTTCGGCACTCAGCCTTCTTTATGGTCCACTCTCACATCCATACAAGACCACTGGAAAAATCATAGCTTTGACTAGATGAACCTTTGTCAGCAAAGTAATATCTCTGCTTTTTAATATGATGTCTGGGTTTGTCATAGCTTTTTTTCCAAGGAGCAAGCATCTTTTAATTTCATGGCTTCAGTCACCATCTGTAGTGATTTTGGGAGGTGGCCAAAGTATTGCAGTTTTCAGCTTTAGCATCAGTCCTTCTAAAGAATACCCAGGACTGATCTTTAGAATGGACTGTTGATCTCCTTGCAGTCCAAGGGACTCTCAAGAGTCTTCTCCAACACCACAGTTCAAAAGCATCAATTCTTCAGGGCTCAGCTTTTCTTCACAGTCCAACTCTCACATCCATACATGACCACTGGAAAACCCATAGCCTTAACTAGACGGACCTTTGTTGGCAAAGTAATGTCTCTGCTTTTGACTATGCTATCTAGGTTGGTCATAACTTTCCTTCCAAGGAGTAAGCGTCTTTTAATTTCATGGCTGCAGTCACCATCTGCAGTGATTTGGGAGCCCCAAAATAAAGTCTGACACTGTCTGCACTGTTTCCCCATCTATTTCCCATGAAGTGATGGGACCAGATGCCGTGATCTTCGTTTTCTGAATGTTGAGCTTTAAGCCAACTTTTTCACTCTCCTCTTTCACTTTCATCAAGAGGCTTTTGAGTTCCTCTTCACTTTCTGCCATAAGGGTGGTGTCATCTGCACATCTGAGGTTATTGATATTTCTCCCGGCAATCTTGATTCCAGCTTGTGCTTCTTCCAGCCCAGCGTTTCTCATGATGTACTCTGCATCTAAGTTAAATAAGCAGGGTGACAATATACAGCCTTGGCGTACTCCTTTTCCTATTTGGAACCAGTCTGTTGTTCCATGTCCAGTTCTAACTGTTGCTTCCTGACCTGCATATAGGTTTCTCAAGAGGCAGCTCAGGTGGTCTGGTATTCCCATCTCTTGAATTTTCCACAGTTTATTGTGATCCACACAGTCAAAGGCTTTGGCATAATCAATAAAGCAGAAATAGATGTTTTTCTGGAACTCTTGCTTTTTCCATGATCCAGCGGATGTTGGCAATTTGATCTCAGGTTCCTCTGCCTTTTCTAAAACCGGCTTGAACATCAGGAAGTTCATGGTTCACATATTGCTGAAGCCTGGCTTGGAGAATTTTGAGCATTACTTTACTAGCGTGTGAGATGACTGCAATTGTGCGGTAGTTTGAGCATTCTATGGCATTGCCTTTCTTTGGGATTGGAATGAAAACTGACCTTTTCCAGTCCTGTGCCCACTGCTGAGTTTTCCAAATGTGCTGGCACATTGAGTGCAGCACTTCCACAGCATCATCTTTCAGGATTTGAAATAGCTCAACTGGAATTCCATCACCTCCACTAGCTTTGTTCGTAGTGATGCTTTCTAGGCCCACTTGACTTCACATTCCAGGATGTCTGGCTCTAGGTGAGTGATCACACCATCGTGATTATCTTGGTCATGAAGATCTTTTTGTACAGTTCTTCTGTGTATTCTTGCCACCTCTTCTGAATATCTTCTGCTTCTGTTAGGTCCACACCATTTCTGTTCTTTATCGAGCCCATCTTTGAGGTGCAGAGACCAACTCCCACATGGCGTTGTGGGGTGGCTGGGCTGCCGAGAGAAGCCTGCAGGGTTGCAGGCCTCCCGAGAGCACGACCACAGCCAGTTTACAGCCCCACTAAGTGATTCCAGCCAAACTGCATCTCTGGGCTGTTGCAGCACCCCAGTGTTAGAGTCAAGCTTCACCTCCAAGGAACAAATGTTTCCAGGGCCCCAGGACCCGGGAATGGGGCACCAGAGTGAGTTAATTAGGGACCCTTAACCATCGATTCAAGATCAGATTTGAAATCTTTCCCAAGAGCCTGGATGAAGCAGAAAGTTCTGGCGTGTCATTGGATTCCTTTAAAAGAAGAGTGGTTTGGATTATGTTCGTAAAAGCTGCCCTTGCATGGGCCTGATGCATGGATTGCAACCGGGCGGCGCAGCACAGGTGTCAGCACCGGGGCGGTGTTCCTTCCAGGGCACCTCGTGGTCCTCGCCCGTCCACGCCCACGCCCTCCCCTCCCCCGGGTGGGACTGCCCCTTCAGGACTGAGGAGGCCTGGGGGAGCTGTCTCCTTGGGCGGAGGGAGCGTCTCGGTGGGGCTGGTCCTTCCCCACAGGGTGTGTGGCCAGCGTGGGCTGGGTCGCACCCCGGTCAGTGTGGCCCTGAGATGTGGCCTCTCCTCTCCATCAGACAATAACCCCGTTTCTACAGGGCTTCACAGGTGGACTATCTCGAACAAATTCCCCCAACAGCCCTGTGAAGGCGCAGTTCCGCTGCTTTACAGGTACAGAGGATGCACCCGGAGGGCCCGGTTCTTACTGGGTCAGATTCCTGTGTTTCTGTTCATTTCTTTGTCTTCTTCCTTGTTCAGTTCAGTCGCTCATTCATGTCTGACTCTTTGCAACCCCATGGACTGCCACACACGAGACCTCCCTGTCCATCACCAACTCTCGGAGCTTGCTCAAACTCATGTCCATTGAGTCAGTGATGCCATCCAACCATCCCATCCTCTGTCCTCCCCTTCTCCTCCTGCCTTCAGTCTTTCCCAGCATCAGGGGTCTTTTCAAATGAATCAGCTCTTCGCATCAGGTGGCCAAAGTACTGGAGCTTCAGCTTCAGCATCAGTCCTTCCAATGAATATTCAGGGTTGATCTCCTTTAGGATGGACTGGGTGGATCTCCTTGCAGTTCAAGGGACTCTCAAGAGTCTTCTCCAACACCACAGTTCAAAAGCATCAATTCTTCGGCACTCAGCCTTCTTTATGGTCCACTCTCACATCCATACAAGACCACTGGAAAAATCATAGCTTTGACTAGATGAACCTTTGTCAGCAAAGTAATATCTCTGCTTTTTAATATGATGTCTGGGTTTGTCATAGCTTTTTTTCCAAGGAGCAAGCATCTTTTAATTTCATGGCTTCAGTCACCATCTGTAGTGATTTTGGAGCCCAGGAAAATAAAGTCTGTCACTGTTTCCATTGTTTCCCCATCTATTTACCATGAAGTGATGGGACCGGATGCCATGATCTTAGTTTTCTGAATGTTAAGTCAATTTTTTCACTCTCTTCTTTCACTTTCACTTTCTTTCTTCGCCTTCTGCCATTAGGGTGGTATCATCTTTTCCTGGCAACCTTGATTCCAGCTTGTGCTTCATCCAGTCTGGCATTTCGCATGATGTACTCTGCATGTAAGTTAAATAAGCAGGGTGACAATATACAGCCTTGACGTACTCCTTTCCCTATTTGGAACCAGTCTGTTGTTCCAAGTCCAGTTCTAACTGTTGCTTCGTGACCTGCATACAGATTTTTCAGGAGGCAGGTCAGGTGATCTGGTATTCCCATCTCTTGAAGAGTTTTCCAGAGTTTGTTGTGATCCACACAGTCAAAGGATTTGGTGTAGTAAATAAAGCAAAAGTAGATGTCTTTCTGGAACTCTCTTGCTTTTTCTCTTCCTTGTAGTAGTTGATAATTCTGATTTCTCTGGCTTAGATGGAAGTGAAAGTTGCTCAGTCGTGTCTGACTCTTTGCAACCCTATGGAATTCTCCAGGCCAGAGTACTGGAGTGGGTAGCCTTTCCCTCCTCCAGGGGACCTTTCCAACCCAAGGATTGAACCCAGGTCTCCCGCATTGCAGGCGGATTCTTTACCAGCTGAGCCACCGGGGAAGCCCAAGAATACTGAAGTGGGTAGCCTATCCCTTCTCCAGGAGACCTGTCCAACCCAGGAATCGAGCCAGAGCCTCCTGCATTGCAGGTGGATTCTTTATGAACTTAGCTATCAGGGAAGCCCCCTAGATGAAAGTTACATACTAAGATGACATAACTAATTAAAAACATAAGTATTTTATTCCATTATGGGCAAGACATTCTGCCACGGAGACTGAAGAGTCCCAAAAGGCCACAGAGACAAAGGCAGGAAGTGCCTTCCGAAAGACACTGAGTCTGGGGTAAGCAGGGGGCCCTGGGTTTCCTAAGCCCCCGCTGTCTCTCACCTCCACCTGTAGTCTGGGCTGGAGTCATCACATTGGCCCTGGGGACTGCTGGGTGAGGAGAGGGGTGAGGACAGGCCCAGGAAGAATGACAGATGCAACAAAGCAGAGCTGGGAAGGCCGAGGAGGACCAGCTGAGGCAGCGGGGGAGCTGGGGCTCAAAGGAAGACATGACCCAGAAATGTCCCTTGAAGTGGCCTGGGTGCTCCCGCGGCTCTGGCAGTCAAGGTCAGGCGGGTGGGAGGGTGCGGGAGGCAGGAAGCACAGACTGTGTCCTGGGGGTTCAGTGGAGAAGGGGAGGGATTGGCAGGGGCTCTGGGGAGAGCTCTGGGGGACCGCTGCGACTCGGGGCTCAGCATGTCTGCGGGAGAAGCTGCAGAGTAGGGAAGGGGGTGCTGGAGCAGGTGAGATGGACAGGGGTGCAGAGCCCAGGCAAGGCTCCTGACCTCAGAGGAGAGAGGGAACACGCAGTGCAGAGGGTTCCCAGGAGGAAGAAGCCTGGTGAAACGGGTGCAAAGCCGCTGAGCGCAGCGGACACAGCACGAAGGGAAGGGAGGCAGATCAGAGGGCAGGCTGAGCGTGGGGACGTCTGGGTGGGGCTGGGGGGCCGTGAGGGCTGCGGCCGGCAGAGGATGGCACTGCCGGGAGCCTCGGGGCAAGGACGCCTCGGCGGCACGCACCTCAGGGTGAGCTGGCTCCGTCCTCCCTTCTTCCTCTGGGGAGGGTCGGCCTCGCCTACCTGTAAATGAGGGACCCAAGTCTGAGTCTGACCATCGCATCCGGGCAGGGACTCAGGACAGCTGCTGGGAGCACCTGGGGCAGTGGGAGGCCCGTTTGCTTCGTGCTGTTTGCTACGTCGCAGCAGGAACGCAAGGAGGTGTGAGAGTGGACGCCGGCAGGCCAAACGCGGGGGTGCTGCTGCCTGTGGAGCAGGCTGCTGCGTCCAGATGGCCGCTGCGCGTCCAACCCTGTTGTTGTGCTTGTCACACCCTTGGGGGCCCCTCCTCTCTGCACCCCCACCGGCCGCCCGGGGACCCCCGAGGTCCCATGTGCCCGGCTCTGTCAGCTGAATCCCCAAGGTTCCTCCACCTTCTGCGGGCACCTGAAGGCCAAGGCCCCAGGACATCTCCACCCTGAGGAGTATGCCCACCCAGCAGGAGGCCCACGCCGGCACCCTGCTGCGTGGTGTTTGTCACCTCCAAGGCCCCCACGTTCTCACAGTCCCTTCACGTGGGTCAGGGGCTCTGTGAACCTGGAGGGTCTGCTGCCCGAGTGACAGCTTTGCTGTGACCACCAGGACGTGCCCCATGGGTCTGAGAGGAAGCAGTCATCTTGTCCCCGCCAGCCCCTGTCTCCTAGGACACTCATGACAGGAGGTCTGTTTCCTTAGGATGTAGTGGGGGCCATGGTTTTCAGACCAATTGGCTGCTGGAGAGGCAGCGTCTCCCTGACTCCCCACTCACCTGTGACTGCCTTCGGGCCCATCGCATCCTTGGGTCCCAGTGGAGAGAGCAGGTCAAATCTGCAGCTCCTTCTGTGTTGGGGGCTCCAGAGAGAGAAATCGAGTGTGGCCAGGCTATAGGGTGTTAGCCTCCATAGAATCAGCACAAATTTCCTGTGTCTACTCGGTTTGATTGACAGCTCTGATCTCTTCTCTGGTTGATTCCAGGAAAGGATTTTTGCTAATCTAATAGGTTTCCTATTACAATACGGTGGAGCTTCTGTTTATGTTTTTTCCCTGACTATCTAGTTAAGGTTTTTGCCCACTTACCTATTGGGTTATAGATCTTGGCCTTTCTTTTTGATTTCTAGACGCTCTTTATATACTGAGGATGTAGCTTGTACAGGAGGAGAATATATACATGTATACACACACACACACACATTTTCTCGTTGTCTTTCTTCTTAATTTGCTGATGGTAGATTTTATGCAGAGGTTTTTATCTTTGTGGAGTTGAATTTATAAATCCTTCTTTTGTTTCATTTGGATTTTCAGTTTTAATTAGAAGAGTCTTTCTTTGACTACAAGATTATATAGGAATTTGCCCATGATTTCTGTTAGTACTTTTATGATTTTATGTTTAAATATCTGACTCATTTGGAATCAGTTTTGATGTACAGTGTGAGACGTGGGTGTGGCTTTTATCTTCTATTATTCACTTTGTTGGAGAGCCGCCCAGCTGTTCTAAAGCCATTTACCCCCAGTCCCCTTTTCACTACTGATCTGAGATGTCACCATAACTACATACTAATTTACCACATTTTCAGCACAGCAATGGTCTAATAACTAACACAATGTTCCCACCTCTACTTGTTACTTTCTCTATTTGAACTTTACAATCAAATTGTCCAGTCATATTCTCCAATATGCTGTTGGAGAAGAGCAGAGAAATAGCTCCAGAAAAAGTGAAGAGACTGAAATATAGTATATTAACACACATACATGGAATTTAGAAAGATGGTAACGATGACACTATATGCAAGACAGCAAAAGAGACACAGATGTAAAGAACAGACTTTCAGACTCTGGGAGAAGGTGAGGGCAGGATGATCTGAGAGAACAGCATTGAGACACGTATGAGCACATGTGAAACAGGTGACCAGTGCGAGTTCAGTGCGTGAAGCGCAGCACTCAGAGCTGGTGCTCTGGGACAACCCAGAGGGATGGAGGGGCAGGGAGGTGAGAGGGGGATTCAGGATGGGGGGACACATGTGCACCCATGGGTGATTCGTGTCAATGTGAGGCAAAAACCACCACGATATTGTAAAGTAATTAGCCTTCAATTAAAATAATTAATTAAAATAAAAAAGAATGAAGAGGCTGAGCCAAAGCGAAAACAGCACCCAATTGTGGCTGTGGCTGGTGATGGAAGTAAAGTCTGATGCTGTGAAGAGCAATATCGCACAGAAACCTGGAACGTTAGATCGATGAATCAAGGTATGGCGAGACTGAACAGCGTCATCTTAGGAATCAGTGAACTAAAATGGACAGGAGCGGGTGGATTTAATTCAGATGACCATTATCTCTATACTGTGGGCAAGAATGCCTTAGAAGAAATGGAGAAGCCCCCATAGTCAAGGAAAGAATCTGAAATGCAGTACTTGGGTGCAGTCTCAAACGACAAAATGATCTTCGTTTGTTTCCAAGGCAAACCATTCAGCATCACAGTAATCCAAATCTATGTCCCAACCACTGATCCCCAAGAAGCTGAAGTTGAATGGTTCTATGAAGACCTACAGGACCTTCCAGAACTAATACCAAAAAAGATGTCCTTTTCTTCCTAGGGGACTGGAATGCAAAAGTAAGGAGTCAAGAGATACCTGGAGTAACAGGCAAATTTGGTCTTGGAGTACAGAATGAAGCAGGGCAAAGGCTAACAGAGTTTTGCCAAGAGAACATACTGGTCATAGCAAACACCCTCTTCCAACAACACAAGAGAAGACTCTACACATGGACATCACCAGATGGTCAAAACCGAAATCAGACTGATTACATTCTTTGTAGCCAAAGATGGAGAAGCTCTATACAGTCAGCAAAAACAAGACCAGGAGCTGACTGTGGCTCAGATCATAATCTCCTTATTGCCAAATTCAGACTTAAATTGAAGAAAGTAGGGAAAACCACTAGACCATGCAAGTATGACCTAAATCAAATCTTTTATGATTATACAGTGGAAGTGAGAAACAGATTCAAGGGATTGGATCTGATAGATAGAGTGCCTGAAGAACTACGGATGGAGGTTCGTAACTGTACAGGAGACAGTGATCAAAACCATCCCTAAGAAAAAGAAATGCAAAAAGGCAAAATGGTTGTCTGAGGAGGACTTACAAATAGCTGAGAAAAGACGAGAAGCAGAAGGCAAAGGAGAAAAGGAAAGATATATCCATCTGAATGCAGAGTTCCAAAGAATAGCAAGGAGAGATAAGAGCCTTCCTCAGTGATCAGTGCAAAGAAATAGAGGAAAACAATAGAATGGGAAAGACTAGAGATCTCTTCTGGAGAAGGCAGTGGCAACCCACTCCAGTATTCTTGCCTGGAGAATCCCAGGGACAGAGGGGCCTGGTGGGCTGCCATCTACCAGGCAGACAAGAGTCAGACAGAGGTCGCACACAGTTGGGGTCGCACAGAGTCAGAAAAGACTGAAGCGACTTAGCAGCAGCAGCAGCAGCAGCAGAGATCTCTTCAAGAAAATTAGAGATACCAAGGGGAACATTTCATGCAAAGATGGGCAAAATAAAGGACAGAAACAGTATGGAACTAACCGAAGCAGAAGATATCAAGAAGAGGTGGCAAGAATACATAGAATAACTACATAAAAAAGATCTTAATGACCCAGATAACCACAATGGTGCGATCACTTACCTAGAGACAAACATCCTGGAGTGCGAAATCAAGTGGGCCTTAGGAAGCATCACTACAAACAAAGCTAATGGAGGTGATGGAATTCCAGTTGAACTCTTTCAAATCCTAAAAGATGATGCTGTAAAAGTGCTGCACTCAATATGCCAGCATATTTGGAAAACAAGCCACAGGACTTGAAAGGTCAGTTTTCATTCCAATCCCAAAGAAAGGCAATGCCAAAGAATGTTCAAACTGCTGCACAATTGCACTCATCTCATACGCTAGTAAAGTAATGCTCAAAATTCTCCAAGCCAGGCTTCCACAGTATGTGAACCAAGAACTTTCAGATGTTCAAGCTGGATTTAGAAAAGGCTGAGGAACCAGAGGTCAAATTGCCAACATCCGTTGGTTCATAGAAAAAACGACAGAGTTCCAGCAAAACATCTACTTCTGCTTCATTGATTCTGCTAAAATCTTTGACTGTGTGGATCACAATAAACTGTGGAAAATTATTCAAGAGACCACCTGACCTGCCTCCTGAGAAATCTGTATGCAGGTCAGGAAGCAACAGGTAGAACTGGACATGGAACAACAGACTGGTTCCAAATTGGGAAAGGAGTAAGTCAAGGCTGTAAATTGTCACCCTGCTTATTTAACTTCTATGCAGAGTACATCATGAGAAATGCCAGGCTGGATAAAACACAAACTGGAATCAAGATTGCCAGTAGAAATTCAATAACCTCAGATATGCCGATGACACCACCCTTAGGCAGAAAGTGATGAGGAACTAAAGCACCTCTTGATGAAAGTGAGAGGAGAGTGAAAAAGCTGCCTTAAAACTCAACATTCAAAAAATTAAAATCATGGCATCTGGTCCCATCACTTCATGGCAAGTAGATGGGGAAGCATTGGAAACAGTGACAGACTTTATTTTCTTCGACTCCAAAATCACTGCAGATGGTGACTGCAGCCATTAAATTAAAAGATGCTTTCCCTTTGGAACACAAGCTATGACCAATCTGGACAGCGTATTAAAAAGCAGAGACATTACTTTGCCAACAAAGGTACATCTAGTCAAGCTATGGTTTTTCCAGTAGTCATGTATGGATGTGAGAGTTGGACTGTGAAGAAAGCTGAGTGTCAAAGAATGGATGCTTTTGAACTGTGTTGTTGGAGAAGACTCTTGAGAGTCCCTTGGACTGCAAGGAGATCCAACCAGTCCATCCTAAGGGAGATCAGTCCTGGGTGTTCATTGGAAGGACTGATGCTGTAGCTGAAACTCCAATACTTTAGCCACCTGATGAGAAGAACTGAGTCCTTAGAAAAGGCCCTGATGCTGGGAAAGATTGAAGGCAGGAGGAGAGGGGGCTGACAGAAGAGGAGATGGCTGGATGGCATCACCAACCCAATGCACATGAGTTTGAGCAAGCTCCGAGAGTTGGTGATGGACAGGGAGGCCTAGGGTGCTGCAGTCCATGGGGTTGCAAAGATTTGGACACAACCGAAGTGAACTGAACTGAGTCAGCTTCTCATGATAAAAAATTCAAAATCAAATATTCAGAGAAACCTGAATCCATCCTTATTTTTGTGGCTAGTGCATTAATTTATAGAACAGGTGTGGAGGCTGCAGCCTGTGTTGCCGAGTCCTCCTGGGAGGACGATGGAGCCTCTCCACTTGTCATGTTTTCCTGTATGAATTCTTGAGGGCTTCTTTTAAAAGGGTTAAATTTAAAAGGGTTTCTCATTTCTTAACTTCTTAGGTTTATTCTGAGAAACTTTGTCTTTGGATAATTAAATGGGAGGTTAACTTCTTTCATTGTATCTTTTAAAGCTATTAACTTTTCTCTTTTAATTTTATACTGTGATATCTTATTAATTGTTCTTTTTTTTTTTTTTTGAGTTTGCTAAGTCGCTTCAGTCATGTCCGACTCTGTGCAACCCCATAGACAGCAGCCCACCAGGCTCCCCTGTCCCTGGGATTCTCCAGGCAAGAACACTGGAGTGGGTTTCCATTTCCTTCTCCAATGCATGAAGGTGAAAAGTGAAAGTGAAGTCGCTCAGTCCTGTCCGACTCTGAGCAACCCCATGGACTGCAGCCCACCAGGCCCCTCCATCCATGGGATTTTCCAGGCAAGAGTACTGGAGTGGGGTGCCATTGCCTTCTCCGTTTTTGAGTTTGGTTGGTCATTATTTTCTCCTTTTTTGAAAAACAAGTATGTCCCACAGTGTTTCACGTAAGCTGAAGGCCGTGAATATGAAGCTTGCATTTGCAGCGTCTGGAATCCAGGGGAGGTGAGTTAGACAGAAGTGATAGTGATTCCAATCAGGTGGATAACATCATTGCAAGTTGGTCTGCAGTATTTAAGTTTCTTTTTTTCTTAATGATCAGAGGTCCCATGTTGTCTCTTTATCATTATCATTATTTTCTCTTCATAATGTCTTTGGGCTGAGATAGATGTATTTTGCCATGTTAAGAAAATATTTACTACCTCAGCCCTTACCTGCCTCAGCCCTAATAAAATCCTATTTTATTAAAGTTTTTAATACCAAGTTTTATCAAATACTGTTTCAGCTTCACTGAAGATGACTACTATTTTTTTAAAATCTCTGTATCTGTTAAGACGTAAAGCAAATACCTACTTTTGAAACCAGCTTTTTAAAAGATTTTGAATTTTATTTTGATATGTAATTAGTTTGGTTGAGTTCTGTAGCATTTTTATTGAGAACCCAATTTTCCATAAGGACAGTGTTTTTTCAAGCATTTGAAGTTTAACGGCATCTTGAATTCATTTAACAAAGCCTCATGGCAAAAAAAAAACAGAGATGTGCAGACATGCCATTATTTAAAAGTGGACATTTGTTCTCTGAGTTTGAAAAAAGATAGATATATATTTTAATGAAGGAAGTGACATGCAGTATGCTCGTCGTAAACAAAGCAAGCCTCTTAAACAAAGTGACAATGCACAGAGGTTGCTATGTGGGAAGCGAGAAGATTGGATAAACACTGTCAATAAATTTAAGTAGACGGGATGCATACTTTTAAAACCCTTTTTAAAAATGACCTAAGAAATAGCTAGAAAACAAATGTAGGAAGCCTAAGTTCACAGATGCCTACTGTCAGACAACCTGCCTGCTGCCCGTCTCCATGGCAACAGCAGAGCGAGGGACCGGAGACCGAGCAGCCGCCACAGTAAGTCCATTGATCCCTGAACACCTTCATTTCCTAAGCTTGCTTGCTGCCTTTCAGTTCTGCAGAATCACATTACGATTTTGTGGTGACTGGAAACCAAGGGGAGAAGAGTCCTGCCTCTTAGGATGGAGCAGGCACTCGCCACTAAGGGGAGCCATCTTGCTTTTTACAAAGTACCTTCCCCTGGGACCTGGGTTGGGTGCGGGGAGCCCGAGCCCCGGGTCTGGACGCACGGACTTTCAGTACTGCACTCAGGACTCGGTTTTTGACATTTCGTGCGCCATGGAGGTGGTGTGAATGGGCTACAGACACTGACGTCTAGGTTATTTTTTTGTTTCCTGTGCAGTGCAGTGAAGCTGGCAAAAACACATCACCTCGAGGTGGGGGCGGTGGGAGAGCATCCGCCAGTCGAGAGCTGCTGATCTGATGGCATTTCCTCCCCCAAAACTCCTCCGCAAACAGCTGGGCAAGATTGCATCGCCTCTCCGTCAGTCGTAAGGGTGGATCTGACGAGGCTGCAAGCGTGGGTGGGTGGAGCCCAGCACCTGTGTGCCATCCCGTCCGAGACTCCTGAAACATTTTATTTAAACTCAACAGTGCTTTCTTACGAGGATGTGAGCTTTAAAGCTTCAGTGCTGCCATTTTTCCAAAGGGGCGAAGCACTGCTGATGATGGCAGAGCTGGCCCCACGGCGGGGGCTGAACCAGGGTTTCTCCAGGCACAGTCTGTGTTACCGCGTCCAACCTGCGCGGGGTAGGAGCCGCACAAGAGAACGACTAGAACCAGAGGCACCAGGCAGGACCCACTCAGAACAGGCCACCAGCCAGATGGACCTCGGTCCGCTGAAGCGTGTTGTACAGAGGGGCCTGGGCGCTGGGTGAACTGTGGGGAGGGGGCGATCTGGGGCTGAGGGCTGAGTAGAGCAGACTGGCCTCCTCCATGTTGTAAAGGCTGCTTCATGACGAGGCCGCTGCGAACGCGGGCGCAGCCTGTGTGAATCTGCTGACTACCCGTGTGACCAGCCGCTGTCTGTGTGCTCAGCTCTGCCCAGGGCTCCTGTGCTTGGGAAGCCTCTCCTTCCATCAGGAGGACCCACCGTCCACGTGCAGAACAACACGGCCCAGCCCTGCGCCCAGGCAGCGCTGGGGGCCCGTGCACTCTGGACAGAGGGACTGGTGAGAGGTGTGCTTTTATGTGTGACGGGGCCTCAGATGAGCAGGAAGGCTTATTTCGTCAGCTGGGTCCACCCTGTGGACTCTGCTTCCAGGGTCACAATGTAAAATCTCCGTCAAAAAGCTAAATCCTTCCTTGGCCTAGATTCCTTTATGATAATCCCAACCAGAGCATTCACATAGAGAGGAGCCCCTCGTTAGTCAGATGTACCTCCCCTTGCAAGCTCCCTAGCGAGGGCCAAGACATTATGCAAAGAGAGTGTTATTTATTTATCTTTCCCGGAAAACAGAGAACACACTGCACACACACTTGCCGTTCAGTTTGGCAGAGGCTGAGACAAGGTGGTGACATGTTCCTGTATCAGGAAGGAGTGTGAAAACATTCGTGCAAATTAGAAGCTCCTGACAGAGATGCCCAACCAGGGGGTCCTGCTGACTCGAGTCACTGCAGTCCCCCAGGGATGCCATCAGGGGTCGGGGAGGGGCCATGGGGGAGCGGGGCAGGTCCTCAGACAGCCGGCTCTCCCTTCAGCCCGCTGCCCAGCTCAGCAAAGGAATGTTTGAGTAAGATAACATGCCCCCAACAGCCCAAATAAAGTGCTACCGAGAACAGGTGGGCCTGTTTGAAAGGTAAATGATCCCCAAAGCAACAATCAGGCCAAGGATCTGACTCTGTGATTTGGTTAATGTTTTCTCTCCTAGGCTTGCCCACGGGGGAGGGGGCCACAGGATGAGCGCCCAGTGGATGGCCTCCCGTGCTGGGTCCCTCTTTCACCTGCAGACCCAGCGGGGACGGCCTCTGATTTCACACCATCAGTCTGTGCTGTGGGCCTCGCTTCAGCCCTTCCCTGCCTCAGCCCTTACTGCCTCAGCCCTTCCCTGCCTCAGCCCTTCCCTGCCTCAGCCCTTACCACCTCTGCCCTTCCCTGCCTCAGCTTCCAGAGCAAGATCTGTGCTCACAGGCCAGAAAAGGGCACCACCAACCCCCCACCCCTACCTCTTGCTCCCTCCCCCTCACAGCCCCTCTCACCCCCCTTACGCCCTCACCCCTTCACCCCCTCCTCCCCACCACTGGCGCCTGAGTCCTGACGCCGACTTGGGCTCCTCTGCTTGGCACTTAATCCATTTTCCCTCCAGCTCCTGGCGACAGTGGCTCCTGCCAGGACCGCTGGCAGCAGCTCTGGCAGTGGGATATGCATCCAGCTGGTGGCCTGGGCCTCTGTGTTCACGTTCGCAGCAGCCTCAGTGCCAGGAGAGTGGTCCCTTGCATCCCGCAGGAACAGGGGTCTTCTCGTGGCTTCCTCCCCACTTTCAGGACTGAAACTCTGCTTATCCGGCTCCATGTCTTTATCTCTGGTGAGACCAACAGAGAAACAAAAGTAAGCCCCTTGGGCTTTGGGGGGCAGCAAACAGTGTGAATAGGAGACCCTGCTGGGTGTCCTGGGGCGGGACGCCAGTGTCAACGAGGAATGGCCCCGTGGCCAGGACAAGGGACTGGGTCCTGGGGCTGGCTCCTCCATCCCGGAGAGCCTTTCCACAAAGGGCCCCGGGCCCAGGTTCCCGGCTCAACTTGTCCGCAGGGTTGCTGCTCACAGGCCGGCGTCCAGAGCATCCACCGGGCACGCACGGGGTGAGCAACTGGCCCCCGCCCACCGACTGTGGCATGAAGCTCTCAGACAGAAAAGCCATTGTCACAGGCCCCGTGGGGGGCATCGCCCTGGCTTGGGGAGACTCTGGGCCGATTTCACCTTTACAAACACAAATGATCTCAAGCCAGTGGCCAGAGCCCTCAAAAGAGATTGTCTCCCTGCTCTCAAAGGGGCCCCCTCGAGGCCGTAAGCCCTTCACTTCCTGAGCAGCTTCTCAGTGACAGCCTGCCGTCCCCTGTAGGACACTTCCTGTGGCTTCCTGCTCGGCTGTCCGAGGAGGGACATGGGCCGCTGACCACACCTTGAGGGTGGCCATGGCCTGGGGACCCTGGGCTGGAGCTCGGCCTGAGAACGCTGGCCGGGCCGCAGGAAACCTAAGATGTGCTGGGATGCCGGTGCTTCTGCCGGTAGAATTCTAAACTCCACGTGAGCCACGGTCACTGGAGTCACGGCCTTCAGTTAAGCGCCATCCACGCTCCCGAGGAACCGGGCAGACCCTCCCTGGGTCCTGCCCCTGCCAGCTTGCTGTTGTCAGTGATGACCCGTCACCACCTGCAGCTGGAGCTGCCTGGCCCCGTCCGGCCATCGCCCACTGCCCGTCACAGCCCATCTCCCTCCCGTGGCTGCCCTGCAGGGCGTGTGGGACGTTCCCACGCGGCTCCTGCAGCTCTGGGCCCACTGTCCCCGGGACACAGCACGGCGGCTGCAGGAGGGGACGGTCCTCAGCGGAGGAGCTGAGCCCATGCCAGCCCTAGTGGCCCACCCCGGGTGGACTCCGTGGGGGTGCACAGCCCCGGTGGGCATCAGTGCTGCACAGGGCAGGCTTGGCCGCGGGTGGGACTGCCATGCTCAGGGGCTTGTCCCTCCCTCAGGCGCTGTGGCTCCCGTGGCCACGGGCAACCAGGGACCCAGGCTGCGGTCTCACGCCCCACCCTCCTCTGGGACAGGGGCCGGGTCAGCGAGTGAGGCAGCCTCGTCCTAGCTACCCTCTGCTGGCAGCGGGGAGGCGGATGGCCGCTCTGGAACCTTCCAAGGCATAGGTGGGTTTGCTAGCTGGCCCGGGACAGGGACGGGGTAGGGGGCAGAGGGCAGGCCTGCTCTCCCTGCCTGGAGGTGGCACGTCCTCTCCTTCACGTCCCTGCCCCTCCCAGGTCAGGGGGCAGGGGCCAGAGCTCCCTGGGAAACCCGCTCAGGGACATGCTGCCCACAGAGCAGGTGTGTGAGGGGGTGACTGCCAGCTGACTCCACCCCTGGATCCTGGCCTCAGTTTTTGGTGAGGAATCAAATTTTCCTTCCTTTTAAGAATGTGAGAGTTGGACCATAAAGAAATCTGAGCACTGAACAATTGATTAAAGCTGTGGTGTTGGAGAAGACTCTTGAGAGTCCCTTGGACTGCGAGGAGATCAAACAAGTCAATCCTAAAGGAAATCAACCCTGAATATTCATTGGAAGGACTGATGCTGAAGCTGAAGCTCCAATACTTTGGCCACCTGATGTGAAGAGCTGACTCATTGGAAAAGACCCTGATGCTGGGAAAGATTGAGGGCAGGAGAAGGGGATGACAGAGGATGAGATGGCTGGATGGCATCACTGACTCAGTGGACATGAGTTTGAGCGAGCTCTGGGAATAGTGAAGGGCAGGGAAGCCTGGCGTGCCACAGCCCATGAGGTTGCAAAGAGTCAGACACTGCTTAGCAACAGAACCACAAAGGCTGAACAGTACTCCCTCGTGCGTGTGACATCACTTTATCCCTCATCTGCTGGTGGACCCTGGAGCTGTTTCTATCCTCCGGTTGTTGTGAACATAACCGTGCAAACACTTTTTCAAGTTCTCGCTTCGGATTCTTTTTAGTATACACCCAGGAGGAAAACTGCTGGGCACCTCATAATTCTATGTGTAAATTTTGGAGGAGCACTGAAGTGTCCTCCGCCGGACATGCCCACCCACCACACGTGCGTGAGGCTCCAGGCTCTGTGTGTCTGCGCTGACAGGCGCCGTTTCGCATTTTCAGCAGTTGCTCCGGCCGTCCCGCTAGGCGTGAGGTGGCGTCTCAGGGGTGCCTTTGCCCACGCCACCTCCTGATGAACCTTCTCACGTGCTTGTTGGCCACGTCATCTGTCTCTGGAGAAATGACAGTTCAACTGCCCGTGTTATTTGTTTGTTTTGTTTTCTTTAGCTGAAGGGATTATTCACGTATCTGGATATTAATACCCTATCAGAGAGAGGATTTGCAAAGACTTTCTCCCTTTCTGCAGGCTGTCTTTTTGCTTTCTGGACTGTGTTCTCTAAGCACAGAACCATTCATTTTGGTGTAGTCTGATTCATCTGTTTTTCCATTTGTCGCCTTGCTTTTGCTGTCACGTCAACCCTATGTGCTAACAGCTCATTCTTTCTTTACACACTCACACCTCAGTCAAATGTCTACATTCCCGACGCTCGTGTAACTGCTTCTGGGTTCTCTGGTTCGGAGGCTTCCGCTGATCCCAGCACCATGGCCTCATCACAGACTTTGAGTCAGTCTCAACACCCGCTGGGCAGCTGTCACACCTCCTCCCTGCTCCTCCTCCTCCTCCTTTGAAGTGGTCCTCGCTATTCGGAGCTCCTTGCTCCAGTACGCTTTACCATCAGCTTATTAATTCCATGATACATACGGCAGGGATTCTGATCAGAATGGCATTTAACTCACAGCTTTTAAGGGGCGGGATCATCATGGTCACAATATTAGCCTGGAACATCCCTGAACACTGTGTATTTCCATTTGTTCACATCTTTTAACATTCCTCAATATTTTAATATTTCCCCACGAAAGATTGAGGAAAACTTTTTTAGATGTATTATTATAATGATATTTTTTAAATAGCTTTTGTGCCATTGTTTACCAAACAACACCAACAACTGGTTTTGGTAGATAGAACTGAATAACTTCCTCTTCTTTTCCTTTTTAAATTTTTAATTTCTCTTTTTAAATTTACCCTAAGTTTTTAATACATATATCTTGCTGTTGTTGTTCTGTTGCTCAGTCATGTTCGACTCTTTGCAACCCCACGGACTGCAGCATGCCTGGTCTCCCTGTCCTTCACCATCTCCTGGAGCTTGCTCAAACTCACGTCCACCGAGTTCGTGATGCCATCCAACCATCTCATCCTCTGTCGTCCCCTTGTCCTTCTGCCTTCAAACTTCCCCAGCATCAGGGTCTTTGCTAATGAGTTAGCTCTTCGCATCAGGTGGTCAGAGAATTGGAGCTTCATCTTCAGCATTAGTCCTTCCAATGAATATTCCAGACTGATCTCCTTTAGGATGGACAGCTTTGATCTCCTTTCAGTCTAAGGGACTCTCAAGAGTCTTCTCCAACACCACAGTTCAAAAGCATCAATTCTTCCGCACTAAACTTTCTTTATGGTCCAACTCTCACATCCATACGTGACTACTGGAAAAACCATAGCTTTGACTAGATGGAACTTTGTTGGCAAAGTAATGTCTCTGCTTTTTAATATGCTGTTTGGGTTTGTCATAGCTTTTGTTCCAAGGAGGAAGCATTCTTTTAATTTCATGGCTGCAGTCACCATCTGCAGTGATTTTGGAGCCCAAGAAAATAAAGTCTGTCACTGTTTCCATTGTTTCCTCATCTATTTGCCATGACATGATGGGACTGGATGCCATGATCTTAGTTTTTTGAGTGTTGAGTTTTAAGTCAGCTTTTTCACTTTCCCCCTACAGTAATATATATATATATATATGCTGTATTTTTAATTCAAAGAAATCCAAAATTGCCAGTATTTCTATTCCTCCAAACAGGAAAAAGATTTTTAGCAGTTTTAAGTACCAATATTTAAACACTAAGTTAGTTACTGATTTTTTGAAAACATAAGTTTCAAGTGCTCAGCATTGTAATCTGATATCTGTGTACACTGCAGGGTGGTCCCCCAAGACTGCCCATCAGCAGAGAGGGGATCCCTTCACCCATGCATTCCTCCCCAACCCCTTCCCCTCTGGTAACCACCAATCTGGTCTTCACATCCAAGGACTTGGATTTTTTGTTTGTTTTTCAGATTCCACATACAAGTGAGATTATATGGTATCTGGTTTCCTCTGTCTGACTTGTTTAACTTAGGATAATATCCTCAAGATTCATTCACCTTGCTATACATGGCAGAATTTCATATTTTTATGACAATATCTCATCATATGTGCATAATACAGTCTTTAATTATGCAAATACCCCAGTTTCTTCACCCATTCGCCCGTGGCTGACACTCAGGTGGCTTTTATACCCCCAGTTTCTTCACCCGTTCGCCCGCGGCTGACACTCAGGTGGCTTTTACACCCCCGGTTTCTTCACCCATTCGCCCGTGGCTGACACTCAGGTGGCTTTTACACCCCCGGTTTCTTCACCCGTTCGCCTGTAGCTGACACTCAGGTGGCTTCCGTGTCTTGGCTTCCGTGAACGGTGTTGCTGCGGACGCTGGGGTGCAGGCGTCCTTTTCCGGACGTTGGTTTAATGAAATGTGAAGGTCGATCTCTCTGCCCCTCGTGACGTTTTGGTGAGGCTCTGGTGGCATCTACTGGTGGTGCTGCTCCAGCGTGGACCCCCCTAGGGCAGCTGGCCTGGAGGGGGTCGAGAGGACAGCCCTGGACAGAGGCCCCCGACGCCCAGAGGTGCGGAAGGGCCCAAGGGCTCGGCCGAGGGAGTGTGCTTTCCGACCGCACCTCTGACGCATCCAGTCCTCCCTGCAGGCCGAGTGCCTCCGTCCCTGGTTGGCCTCTGAGCCCCGTGGGCCCCTCCTTGCACGCGGGTTCCCCAGCTCCCCCTTCTGTTCAGATCAGATGCCGGACATTCACAGAGGGCTGAACTCTCGTCCTGAGCGCCCTCCTCGCAGGTTCCCGTTCCCCAGGTGTGGGAGGGGGTGGACAGCGCCGGCTGCGGAAGGCGTTTCCTGCCGGCATTAAATCCCGTCTGGGTCCTGCTATGATTTACTCGGCTTGGAGTTGAAAGGCCGGATTCAAAGGCCCAGGGCAAACCTTTGCCCCCGGGGAACAAAGGCAGGAGATTAGCTCCCTGTTATCAATCAGTGTTGTCAGGACCAGCCAGAAACGCTTCACCTGTTGATGCCTTAGCCAGGCCTCCGACAGGAGTCAAAGGTCATTCCTGCCCAAGGTTTTGCATCTGTCTCAGCTGCCCTGGCCCCGAATTACCTTGAAAAATGGCCTCAAAGGACCGGAGATGAACATGGATTAGTGCCTTAATCTTGAGCAAAGCCTGAGGTTAGGGTCTGGGATGCCGGGCGGGTGGCACTGTCGCGGGCTGACCCTGGCATGCGGCCCATGGGTGAGGTCAGCTCCGTGCCTCTAGACAGGACCCTTTGACTGCCTGGGGCTGGCTCACGGGCTTGACGCACTGCTTTAGTGGGACAGTGGGGCTGTTCAACAGCCAAGCAAACGAACTCTCGGGCTCACCTGTTGGGACCTGGAGGTGGGGCTTGTGCTCCAGGGACTGGCCGAGACCCCAGCCCCCACCCCCTGCCTTGATCCGGGTCCCCAGGAGGGTGACTGCATTGGGTGGAAATTGCCTTTTCTGGTGGCCCCTGCTGCAGGTGCAGCCCTGCGAGATGGGCTTCCACTTCAGGCGGCCTGTGGATACCCAGGAGGCAGAAGGGGTCCCTGCGAGGGCTCCTCGGCCGGCGGGGCCCGTGGTTGGTGGGGACACGGGTTCCCTCTGGCCTTGCCTGCAGATGCGCTCTGATCCCTCCCTCTGGGCAGCTGCCCAGGAAGCCCATGTCTGCACAGGATGGAGGTTCATCGCTGAGAAGCTGTTCAGGAAGGTAAAGGGCTTACAGCTGAGGCCTCGAGGGGGCGCTCCCAAGCCTTTGCGAAGAGAGAGACAATTCGTTCAGTGGGCTCTGGCAACAGCTACACCAGGTCAGGACGGTCTCATCCTTTCTGTCTCGTCATCACTTACCAGAGAACGCGCATCCTGTGAAATCCATGCCCAGCTGCCCCTCGTCCTGGGCTGAGCCTTGTGAGCACCCCGGCTGTGACCCGTCAGCTGGGCTGTGTGCTGGGGCCTAAGGCGCTCAGTCCTGTCCAGCTGCCCCGGATCCAGGCCGGAGAGCAGAACTCGCCCGGCGGCCTCCCTTTATGGCCAAACTCCTGTGTCCACTCCGTGTCTCCACAGACAGTGCGCGCCCCGCCACCCACGGCTGCGGCCCCGGGGGTAGGACCGTCAGCACCTGAGAGGCAGAGGGACCCCGAGTGGGGGTGGCCTCGCTGTCCCCGCCACCCCTCCTGCACCTGAGAGGCAGAGGGACCCCGAGTGGGGGTGGCCTCGCTGTCCCCGCCACCCCTCCTGCACCTGAGAGGCAGAGGGACCCCGAGTGGGGGTGGCCTCGCTGTCCCCGCCACCCCTCCTGCACCTGAGAGGCAGAGGGACCCCGAGTGGGGGTGGCCTCGCTGTCCCCGCCACCCCTCCTGCACCTGAGAGGCAGAGGGACCCCGAGTGGGGGTGGCCTCGCTGTCCCCGCCACCCCTCCTGCACCTGAGAGGCAGAGGGACCCCGAGTGGGGGTGGCCTCGCTGTCCCCTGCACCCCTCCCGCACTGAGAGGCAGAGGGACCCCGAGTGGGGGTGGCCTCGCTGTCCCCTGCACCCCTCCCGCACTGAGAGGCAGAGGGACCCCGAGTGGGGGTGGCCTCGCTGTCCCCGCCACCCCTCCTGCACTGAGAGGCAGATGGACCCCGAGTGGGGGTGGCCTCGCTGTCCCCGCCACCCCTCCCGCACTGAGGGGAGGGCCAGTCTCACCATGGTCCTTGCTGGATGTCCACGTCACCGAGTGGGCCTCGCAGATGCGGCGGGGGCAGCACCCAGCCAGCCCACTCACCTCTGCCGCCCAGCATGTGCAGGACGCAGGGAGAGGGTCCCAAAGGCGCCTATGGGCCAGGGGAAGGAACAGGTCCCTGGGAGGCCCCGTGGAGCAGACCCTGGCCTAACCACGCCAAGTCATGGCGAGATCCTTCGGCACGAGGCACTGAGATGCCCGGTAGTCTCAACTCCAACACCGGAGGACACAGACTTATGTGTCTGTCCTGACGAAAGTGTTAGGCAGTCAGTCATGTCTGACTCTTTGCAACCCCATGGAATGCAGCTCTCCAGGCTCCCCTGTCCATGGGATTCTCCAGACAAGAATACTGGAGTGCGTTGCCATGCCCTTCTACAGGAGATCTTCCCAACCCAGGGATCGAACCCAGGTCTCTCGCATCGCAGGCAGATTCTTTACCGTCTGAGCCACCAGGGAAGCCCATCCTGGTGCTATAAAGGAATGTCCCTGGTTCCATCCTGCAAATGGGAAGAAGACCAGATGCTTTAGCTCCAAGCCAGAGGAGGAGCCCTGGGTTTACAGCTGCTCCTCCTGGAGCGGGCGCCTCCCCAGGCCCGGGTGCAGGAGTCCTGCCGGCCGGAGTGTCCTCAGGTCCTTAGCACCAAACCTCACAGGGGCAGCGCTTCTCGGCACAGTGACATTGGTTCAGGTAAAGGGCCAGCCTGTAGCCCCCAGATTCATGCTCCCCAAGAGGGAAAGACCCTGTGCTGTGTGTCCAGGGAGGAGAGTTTGTTTTTCTTGATCTGGGCTGAATTCAAGGCTAAGTCTGCTCACCCCAGGCAGCTCAGCAAGTGTCCGCAAGTGCAGGCCCCGCTCCCATGTGCTTCAAAATGAGAAGCAAGAGATGCTGTAAATTAGGGAATTTTCCGGGAGCAGAGTGGGGTCTGTTGTGAAGCAGGAGTGGGGGTGGAAGGGAGGAGGGGCAGACAAAGACGGGGTGAAGACGAAACACGGTGGGTCGGGCAGGGAGCGGGCCAGCACGTCCTGTGAACTCAGGTTCTGCCGGTGAGCTTGCAAGGCCGCTCAGGGGCCGGCAGCCGTGACAGAGGAGGAGCGTCTTTCCTGCAAGTCAGGCGTCCAGGGGCTCCAGGGGCGACCAGAGCCTGGCTGAGGAGCCCCCTGGGACCCACGGGGACCCCGGAGGCTGAGCGTCAGCTGACTACAGCTGTGATTAGACGGAATCAGTCGTGGAGATGGCAGGGGAAGGCGGAGATTGGGTGGGAGCTGAACTTCGTGAGACTTTCAGGGTCCAGCCTCCCGGCCCTTGGCTCAGCCCCAGTATGAACCGCTAAACGTGTGGTTGAAGGTGCACGACTGCCTGGCGCCCTAGCGACAACCAGGCTGTGGGGACAGCGAGCGCATCAGATGGACGGACGGAGGGTCCCCCGCCAGAGGGGGCGGGGCCAGCCCCACATCACGGTGCTTTTCCTGGGACTGAACTCTGAGGCGCAGGGGTGTGGGTGGGCCTGGAAGGGCGTGGGGCGGGGCCTGGACAGGCCTGGGGCGGGGCCTGGGCCAGCATGGGGGAGGGACCTGGATGGCTTGGGGGTGGAACCTGGACAGAAGTGGGGGGGGCCTGGACGGGCGTGGGGGTGGGGCCCGGACAGGCATGGGCGCAGGAGTGTGGGGGCGGGCCTGGACGGACAGGGGGCGGGGCCTGTATGGGCGTGGGTGGGGCCTGACAGGCGTATGGGCGAGGCCTGCACGGCTTGGGGCTCTGCCGCCCTCGCCTCCTGGCCTCCTCGTCGTCCCCTCCTTGCGCTTTGCTTGGGGACCGTCTTCTAACGCACCTGGCCTGGCATCGCGGCCCAGGTTTTCAGTCCTGGACTTGAGCAGAGTCCCGGGTAGTCAGTCCTATGAACCCGACATCCCGACCATGCCTCCAGGAACTGTGAGCTGACCCGCCTTCCCTGAGACCCGACGCTGGGGTCTGGTGCCGCTTGCTGTGTTTGGACAGCTGTGATTTTTGAAAGCTCGCAGGTGACTGAGGGCAGCCTGTCGGTGACTCCGGGGTGGGGTCCCCGGCCTAGCTCTCAGGGCTGCAGGGGAGCCTGGCTCCCAGCTGAGCCCCAAGCCTTGCAGGAGGAGCTGCGGGAGCTGCCTGCCCCAGCGTCTTGGTTGGGAGGGAGGTCCATCCAGTCCTGCCCTGGCCCTGAGGTCACCCCCTGCCGGCGGCCCTGGCAGCAGCCTGGACACGCCTCCCTGATGAGATTCTCTCCGGAGGGAAGGCGCCTCTGCCGCCCAGTGTCCATGTGCACCAGCCCATGTCTAGAGGACGGAAGGCGGTGGGGAGGGCGGGAGGAGCAGAAGACCAGGCACCCGTTCGGAGGGCAGGGCACCGGGAAGGAGCATCCAGAAATCTGGGCTTCACCTCAAAACCTCCTGATCTTTAACAGGAATGTTTCGTAAAAGAAACACTCGGAGGCCAAGCAGAGCCTGTCTGCAGGCCGGGTAAGGATCACTGGCTGAGTGTGCACGTGCTCCCCCCATGACCCCCATCCTTTTGTGAATTCAACACTGTTACACATATCACTCTGGGCTCCTGGAGTGAAGCTGGGAACAGGGTGGACCTCATGGTGACAGGGGGCCTGCAGGGTGTGAAAGCCACGTGCTCCCAGTTCCTGGGGAGGCTGGCAGGGCAGCACTGGGCGCTGGACGCTGGGCTCTGGGCGCTGGATGCTGGACGCTGGGGTCTGGGCTCTGGGTGCTGGATGCTGGGCTCTAGGTGTTGGGCACTGGGCGCTGGGCTCTGGGCACGGTGCTGGGCGCTGGGCTCTGGCCCATGTGTACCGTGTGGGAGGGCATCTCTGTGGAGAGCATCCTCGGGTTAGTCCAAAGAGAGGAGCAGCAAGTGCAGAGGACCCGGGGGTGAGCGGCCTTTCTGGGGATGAGAGGGAGGCTCCGTGGCCATCCTGGGGGGTGCCCAGAGGGGCGTGGGAGCCCGGCCGCTCTGATGGTGTTTGAAGAGCTTGGTCCACTGAGAACAGATGCCGGATCTGCAGCGGCTCGGTGTCCAGTACCAGGGAACATGAGTTGGGCGTGTGCTCAGGTATTAAGGTGGTGGAACCTGGGGTGGGGATAAGGAAGATGGAGGAGGCGTCTGTCCACAGAAAGCACAGCCAGCTGCCTGGGCTGGGGTGGGGGCTACGGAAGTGACCTGGTTGGGGAGGAACCAGTGAGGAGTGAGCAGCCACGCCCTAGAGGTGCAGGGCTGCGCGATCTGGGGACCAGGTGGGAGGCGTCCTGCAGAGGCTGGAGCTGGGCGCTGCTGGGCGCTGACTGCTGGCTCCGCAGGGTGAAGCTGGAGCTGGGCACTGCTGGGCGCTGACCACCAGCTGAGGAGCTGGAGCTGGGCGCTGCTGGGCGCTGACCGCTGGCTCGGCAGGCGAGGCCTGTTTCCTGGCTGGTTCCTCGTGGGCAGGGCCCCGTGGAGACCTTAGGGCCCCAACCCTGAGAAGAGCGTGAGGCTTCCTCCCACATGTGATGCAAATACAAAAAGCATTTTGGAACAAAACAAACTTTGAACTGTGATGAAACTTTTAAAAATTCCCCTAGATTTTCCGATTGCGCAATTCTTGGTGAGGTTGTCCAGATCGCCTGTTGCCTTGGTGTGGCTGAGCACGAGCACGAGTCCTCACAGGGCTGCTGGCCCCGGTGCCGGAGCTCTGCCCGGGGGTGACTGTGTCAAAGCAGAAATAACCGTCCCGCCCCCCATGCCCCGGGGAGCTCCCTGGGGCCGGAGCGGCGCGACGAGTCTGGCAGCGTGGAGGCTGACAGGGTCCCCAGGGAAAGGCACTCCACCACCAGCCCCACGCTCGACTCCCTCCAGTGCCTCCCCAGAGAATATCCGTCCTCGGGCTGTGGGAACCCTGCCTTCCTTCCCAGCAGGAGCTGTGATCGGGTCTGCTTATCGGGGTGCCTGTGGGTGTCTGTGCCGGATATCGTTCTGTTTATTTTGGAAACGCACTTACTTATTTAGCATGCATCTTTGAGGCTTGCCAAGGATATGCCCTGAGACTTTGACCAATCCCCCAATTCATTGCCCCCCAGGACTAACTGGAGGAATCGTTTGGTCTCCCAACCTTTTTGATGGTTTACCCCAACACTAAACGTATAAAAATTATTTTTATTGAAGTAGAACTGACTTGGTATCGTATTATTTTCAGGCGTGTAACATAATGACTTGATAGTTTTACACATTTCAAAATGATCACTGTGGAAGTCTAGTGGCCACGTGTCATCATATAAACGTACAGCACTGGCTGGATTCCTTATGCTATGCACCTCATCCCTGGGGCTAATTTATTCTGCACCTGGAGGTTTGCTCGTCTTTGCCTCCCTCACCGATTCTCTCATTCCATCGCTTCCCTCCCTCTGCAATCACCTGTTTGCTCTCTGTATCTATGACTCTGTTTCTGTTTTGTTATGTTTGTTCTTTGGTTTTATTTTTTGTCTTCTCAGCCTGACTTATTTCACTTAGCATAATGCCCTCTAGATCCATCCATGTTGTCAAAAATGGCAGCACTTCATTCTCTTTAAGGTTCAGTAATATTCCGTTGTGCGTAGGTACCATGCCTTCTTCATCATTCGTCTGTCAATGGTCAGTGGGCTGCTTCCACGTCTTGGCTATTGTAAATAATACTGCAGTGGCCACAGGGGATACCGATATCTTTTCAAATTAGTTTTTGTTTCCTTTGGAAAAATGCCCAGAAGTGGGGCTGCTGGATCATACGGTATTTCTGTTTTTAGTTTTCCTTTGAGGAGCCTCCACACTGCTCTCCACAGCGGCTGCATCAATTCCCATTCCCACCAACAGTGCGCGAGGACCCCCTTCTCCGTGTCCTCAGCACACTTGCTGTTTGTTGCCCGTTAGATGATGGCCTTTCTGATAGGTGTGCTGTGGTATCTCATTCTGGTTTTAATTGGCATTTCCCTGATGATTAGGGATGGCGAGCATCTTTTCACGTATCTATTGGCCATCTGCTTGTCTTCTCTGGAGAAACGTCTATTTAGGTCCTCTGCCCAATTTTTAATTGGGTTGTTTGTTTTTTTGATGAGTTGTGTGAGCTCCTTGTATATTGTGGATATTAACCCCTTATTTGGAGAAGGAAATGGCAACCCGCTCCAGTATTCGTGCCTGGAGAATCCCAGGGAAGAGGAACCTGGCAGCCCACAGTCCATGGGGTCGCAAGAGTTGGACTTAGCGACTAAACCACAAAACCAACCTGTTGTTGGTCATATCGTTTGCAAATATCTTCTCCCATCAGTTGGCTGCCTTTTTGTTTTGTCGATAGTTTCCTTGGCTGTGCTAAAGCTTTTTAGTTTGATGTAGTCCCATTTTAAAAGTTTTGCTTTTTTCCCTTGCCTGAGGAGACATAGTAAAAAAACTCCTGCTAAGACTGGCAACCCACTCCAGTATTCTTGCCTGGAGAATCCCAGGGAAGAGGAGCCTAGTGGGCTGCTGTCTACAGGGTCGAGCAGAGTCAGACACGACTGAAGCAACTTAGCAGCAGCAAGACCCATGTTGAAGAGTACAGTGCCTGTGCATTCTTCTAGTTTTATGGTTTCAGCTCTGCATTTAAGGCTTCAGTCTATTTTGAGTTTATCTTTGTGTGTGTGTGAGAAGGTGGTCCAGTCGGATTCTTTTGCGTGTAGCTGTTCAGTTTCCCCAACCGCATCTGTTGAAGAAACTGTCTTTCCCACATTTTCTGGTCTTCTTTGTTGCTGGTTAACTGACCACAGGTGTGTGGGTTGATTTCCAGACTTCTATTCTGCTCCATTGATCTATGTGTCTTCCTGTGCCAGTACCCACTGATTTGATGGCTGTAGTTCTGTGGTTTAGTTGGAAACTAGAGAGCATGATGGCTCGCGTTGGCTCTTCTTTCTTACATGATTTTGGTGATTTGGGGGTATTTTGCAGCACTATTCAAATTTTAGAACCATTTGTCCCAGTTCTGTGAAAAATGTCATTGGTATTTTTATTGGATTACACTGAGTCTACCTTGTTTACCTTGGAAATTATGCTCATTTTAATGATGTTAATTCTTCCATAGCATGGACTCCCTTCGACTGCAAGGAGATCAAATCATCAATGAACACAGGATATCTTTCCATTATTTTGTACTGTCTTCTGTTCTTTCATCAATGTCTTATAGTTATCCAAGGACAGGGTTTTACCACCTAGGTTAGATTTATTCCTAGGTGTTTAATTCTTTTTGATACAATTGTAAATGGGATTATTTTCTTAATTTCTGTTTCTGACAGTTTGTTAGTGTATAGAAATGCAACAGATTACTGTTTATTAATTTTGTATACTGCGGCTTTCCTGAGTTTATTAGTTCTAATAGTTTTTTGGTGGAGTCTGGCATTTTCTATACATAGTATCAAGTTATCTGTATAGTGACAGTTTTACTTCTTCTCCCATGTGGATAGCTTTTATTTCTTTTTCTTCTGTGACTGCTGTGGCTAGGACTTACAAAACTATATTGAATAAAAGTGGCAAGAGTGGGCATCTTCATCTTGTTTCTGACCTTAGAGGAAAAGCTCCCAGCTTTACTGTGATGTCAGTTGTGGGCTTGTCCTAAATGACCTAAATGTTATGTTCCCTCTATACCCACTTTGTTGAAAGTTTTTTTTCTTTAATCATAAATGGATATTGAATTTTGTCAAAGGTTTTATCTGCATCATCTATTGAGATAGTCGTATTATTTTTATTCTTCAATTTGTTAATGTGGTGTATCACATTGATTGATTTGTAGATATTGAACCATCCTTGTATGCCTGGGATAAATCCTACTTGATCATGTTGATGATCCTTTTAATGTATTATTGAATTTAGTTTGCTAATATGCTGTTAAGGATTTCTGCATCTATGTTCATTAGGAATATTGGCTTATAATTTTCTTTTTTGTGTGCGGTGTTTGGCTGGCCTTGGGATTGGGTGATGCTGGCCTTGTAGAATCATTTTGGAAGTATTTCTTTCTTTGCAATTTTTTGAAATAGTTTCAGAAGAATAGGCATTAAATATTTGGTACAGTTCCCCTGTAAAGCTGTCAGGACCTGAACTTTTGTTTGTTGGGATTTTTTTTTTAATAACAGTAAATATTTCAACCTTGTGCTGATAATATATGCTTATTTATTTGTAAATTATATCCATAAACAATTGTTCTAACATATCTCCATTATAAGGAAAATGTGGACTTTTACATGGGAGTTTAGGCACACGGGATGGACACTGAAGGTGCTGAGATGGGGATACTGGAGGCCAGAGGGTGGGATACAGGACACTGAAGGTGCTGAGATGGGGATACTGGAGGCCGGAGGGTGGGATACAGGACACTGAAGGTGCTGAGATGGGGATACTGGAGGCCGGAGGGTGGGATACAGGACACTGAAGGTGCTGAGATGGGGATACTGGAGGCCGGAGGGTGGGATACAGGACACTGAAGGTGCTGAGATGGGGATACTGGAGGCCGGAGGGTGGGATACAGGACACTGAAGGTGCTGAGATGGGGATACTGGAGGCCGGAGGGTGGGATACAGGACACTGAAGGTGCTGAGATGGGGATACTGGAGGCCGGAGGGTGGGATACAGGACACTGAAGGTGCTGAGATGGGGATACTGGAGGCCGGAGGGTGGGATACAGGTGCAAGGGGCAGGCTATAGACCAGACAGACGGTACCCCACCTACAGCTCGAGTCCTGTTGGTGAAAATCAGAACTGTCCATGTGAAATCTAGACATTTCCAGGGTCTGTTACAGCCCTGGGACAAGATCCCATATATACTACTTTTGTGCAGGTCAGTTTTCTCATTGGACTATAAGCTTCTCAAAGGCAAGGCCTTAAAAAAAAAAAAAAAAAAAAAAAAGAGGCAAGGCTTTTTTACAGAACATTTAGCTTATGTCACAGAACACTTGGCACAGATCCCGGGGCACACCTGACTGACCTGCTTCTGACAGAGAATTGGGAAAGAATTCCAAGCAAGTGTCAGGAGAAATGCTAAGGAATAGCGTGTTTTCATAATAGACTAGTCCCAGATGTGATATATTTTCTTGCTCAAGAAATAAATAATGATGATAAATGATAATAAATAATGAGATAATGAAATAATGAGACAAATGAGATAAATAAATTTATCTCAACACAAGAGATAAAATGTGCTAGATTAAAAAAAAAAAAAGATGTCTTTTTCGTCATAAGGGACTGGAATGCAAGAGTAGGAAGTCAAGAAACACCTGGAGTAACAGGCAAATTTGGCCTTGGAGTACAGAATGAAGCAGGGCAAAGGCTAACAGAGTTTTGCCAAGAGAACACACTGGTTATAGCAAACACCCCCTTCCAACAACACAAGAGAAGACTCTACACATGGACATCACCAGATGGTCAACACCGAAATTAGATTGATTATATTCTTTGCAGACAAAGATGGAGAAGCTCTATACAGTCAGCAAAAACAAGACCAGGAGCTGACTGTGGCTCAGATCATGAACTCTTTATTGCCAAATTCAGACTTAAATTGAGGAAAGTAGGTAAAACCACTAGGCCATTCAGGTATGACTTAAATCAAATCCCTTATGATTATACAGTGTTAGTGACAAATAGATTCAAGGGATTAGATCTGATAAACAGAGTACCTGAAGAACTATGGACGGAGATTCATGACATTGTACAGGAGGCAGTGATCAAGACAATCCCCAAGAAAAAGAAGTGCAAAAAAGCAAAATGTTTGTCTGAGGAGGCCTTACAAATAGCTGAGAAGAGAAAAGAAGTGAAAGGCAAAAGAGAAAAGAAAAGATATGCACATCTGAATGCAGAGTTCCAAAGAAAAGCAAGGAGAAATAAGAAAGACTTCCTCAGTGATCAATGCGAAGAAATAGAGGAAAACAATAGAATGGGAAAGACTAGAGATCTCTTCAAGAAAATTAGAGATAGCAAGGGAACATTTCATGCAAAGATGGGCTCAATAAAGGACAGAAACAGTATGGACCTAACAGAAGCAGAAGGTATTAAGAAGAGGTGGCAAGAATACACAGAGAACTGTACAAAAACAGATCTTAATGACGCGGATAACCACAACCGTGTGGTCACTCACCTAGAGCCAGACATCCTGGCGTGTGAAGTCAAGTGGGTCTTAGGAAGCATCACTATGAACAAAACTAGTGGAGGTGATGGAATTCCAGCTGAGCTATATCAAATCCTAAAAGACATGCTGTGAACGTGCTATACTCAATATGTCACCATGTTTGGAAAACTCAGCATTGGTCACAGGACTGGAAAAGTTCAATTTTCATTCCAATCCTAAAGAAAGGCAATGCCAAAGAATGTTCAAACTATGGCACAATTGCACTCATCTCACTAGCTTCTCCAAGCCAGACTTCAACAGTAAGTGAACCAAGAACTTCCAGATGTTCAAGCTGGTTTTAGAAAAGGCAGAGGAACCAGAAATCAAATTGCCAACATCTGTTGCATCATCGAAAAAGCAAGAGTTCCAAAAAAACATCTTTTGCTTTATTGAGTTCTGCTTTATTGACGATGCCAAAGCCTTTAACTGTGTGGATCACAACAAACTGTGGAAAATTCTCAGAGATGGGAATACCAGACCATCTTACCTGCCTCCTGAGAAATCTGTATGCAGGTCAAGAGGCAACAGTTAGAACTGGACACAGAACAATGTACAGGTTCCAAATTGGGAAAGGAGTACGTCAAGGCTGTATATTGTCACCCTGCTTATTTAACTTACATGCAGAGTACATCATGCAAAATGCCAGGCTGGATGAAGCACAAGCTGGAATCAAGATTGCCGGGGGAAATATCAATAACCGCAGATATGCATTTGACACCACACTTATGGCAGACAGTGAAGAGCAACTAAAGAGCCTCTTGATGAAAGTGAAAGAGGAGAGTGAAAAAGCTGGCTTAAAACTCAAGATTCAAAAAACGAAGATCACGGCATCTGGTCCCATCACTTCATGGCAAATAGATGGGGAAACAATGGAAACAGCGAGAGAGTTTATTTTCTTGGGCTCCAAAATCACTGCAGATGGTGCCTGCAGCCATGAAATTAGAAGACGCTTGCTCTTTAGAACAAAAGCTATGACAGCATATTAAAAAACAGGTATAGTACTTTGCCGACAAAGATCCGTCTAGTCAAAGCTATGGTTTTTCCAGTGGTCATGTGTGGATGTGAGAGTTGGACCATAAATAAAGCTGAGTACTGAAGAATTGTGCTTTTGAACTGTGGTGTTAGAGAAGACTCTTGAGAGTCCCTTGGACTACAAGGAGATCCAAACAGTCCATTTTAAAGGAAATCAGTCCTGAATATTCTTTGGAAGGACTGATGCTGAAGCTAAAACTCCAATACTTTGGCCACCTGATGTTAACTGACTCATTTGAAAAGACCCTGATGCTGGGAAAGATTGAAGGTGGGATGGTTGGATGGCATCATGGACTTGACGGACCTGAGTTTGAGCAAGCTCTGGGAGTTGGCGATAGACAGGGAGGCCTGGTGTGCTGCAGTCCATGGGGTCGCAAAGAGTTGGACACGACTGAGCGACTGAACTGAATTGATATTAAATACATATGTATTATATGTCTATATGTTTCCATATATGTTTATATGTAAACATGTTAAAAAATAAATGTCTGGAGATTTCACCACATTCAGGACTGGTGACATAATTTGTAGGACCTCTTCAAAGCGAAAAGCTTCTGTCCAGAAGCCATGGCTGTATCAGGGGCACTGATCCAAGACAGGGGGCCCCCTGAGCACGGCCCGGCCTGAGAGTGGATGCCTGAGCGTGGAGCCGGCGTGGGGGTCCTCTTGGTCTGGGGCCCGCGGGTCTGGCCTGAGGCCACTGCCCTATTTCAGCTGTCCTCACACAGGCAGAACCGAGCCCAGTGGGCTGTAATCCCCACAGCTCCACGCTCTCGCCTGTGTAGCTTGGGGTTGATCAAAAGCTCAGATTCAGCCCCAAATAGGACAGAGAGCACCAGCCATCAGGGTTGCGACCTGCAGACCACACGCCTGTCTCAGCCGCTCTGCTGGCCCCGGCAGGAGGGCTGCCTGAGGGCTGCCTGAGGGCAGCCTGGTGGCTGGAGGGGCTGGGCTGGTGGCCTGAGGCTGGAGGGGGCGGGGCCGGTGGCCTGTGGCTGCCCTGTCTGCGCGCCTCACCCGCCACCCAGCATGCGACAGCCAGGCTGCATCACCCACCAGGCATCGCCCTGGTAACACATCACCCTGGTAACGCCTCACCAGCCTGCAGCCCTGCTGTCTCTCCTTGGACTCTGCAGCCACGGCAGCACCTTCACCCCGTTTGCAGTTCGCTCCTGCAGAACCAGCCCCTCGCGTGCCCCCTCCCTTCTGCAACGCTGACCGCAGCTGGCGTCCCCCCCCGGCCAGGCCCTGGCCCTTCCTCGCTGCCTAAACTGGAACAATTCCAAGTCTTCCCTTTGTTCCAAGAATCTCTCTGAGGAGATAAGGGCCTTCTACCGAGCAATCCTTTACACTCACAGCTCTTTCTTTTAGATTCTTCTGCTCTAACAGCTGGTGCTGCTTCCACCTCCCAGCTGTGTCCTGACCTCATCCCAGGCTCCCTGAAGGGGCGACCTGAGAGTCTGCGCCGAGCTGGGAACTGCACCTCATGAGCGTGGAAGACAGAAGCCCAGTGAGAGAGCAAGTGGACACCCCTGCCTCCTCTGGGCACACCTGCCTCCTCTCTGCACCCCTGCCTCCTGCTCTGCCTCCTCTCTGCACCCCTGCCGCCTCCCTGCCTCCTCTCTCCACCCCTGCCTCCTCTGGGCACACCTGCCCCCTCCCCTGCACACATACCTCCTCTGCTCTCTTGCTTCTCCCTCACTCACCACCTCTCTCTTGGTTGGAGTATTTCAAAGCCTTCCAAACACTGTCGCATTTCAGGTAAATCCCTTGGTTCGTGTCTCACAAACGGGGACTTCCCTCAAGAGGAGCAGTGAGACTGTGTTCGACGCACACTGATGGCTTATGGTGGTCCTGGACCTCAGGTGAGGTTAGTTCAGGACAGAAAACCAGATGGGAGCTGTTTCCTGGGGCAGCATGGAATCAGGGAAGTAACTTTGATTCCATGTATAAGCACGAGTAGATGCATGGAAAAGCAGGCAATGTCTGCTCTTCTGAAGAGTGTCTTTTAAGAGATATTGGCTTGAACATGCCTCCTTTTTCCAAAAAGAAAAACACACACTGAGACAGGACACGCAGCGTCCAGGGCTACCGAGTGGGACACTGTGTCAGCTCGCTGGGCACAGGGCTCCCTCAGGACGCAACAGGACTCGCATCAGGGTCCAGAGTGTGGCACTTCCTGAGTTGACCGCTGTGTGCTCTTGTGGGAGGCCACTTTGCCTCAGTCTCTTCCCCTGCAAGCTGGGACTGATGCTGCTCGTCTCACAGGCTCTTCTGTCAAGAGCAGCGCCTAGCGCGTGAGCCCTCCCAGGGACCCTGAGCTGCTATTGCGACCAGTGAGGATGCCACGGGTCCCACTGCCTGCGTCCTGTGAGCCTTCTGTGGGCACCTCTCACCCAGCGGTCACACGGGCCTTGTGCTCTGACACAAACCCTGTTTAGTAACATGGAAGTGGTATGCAAGCCCCAAGGCCAACCTGAGATCGTCATTGTAAGCACAAAGAGTAACGTTCTTCTTCCTGCTTTATTTCTTTTTTATTTGAGTTTAGTTGATGTACAGTGTTGTGCTGGTTTCTTGTATACAGCAAGTGACTGTTATAAATACGTATACAGTATATACAGAATCTGAAAAGAAGATGTAATGGAAATGTATATATACTTCTCAGATTCTTTCCCTTATATGTTATTAACAAGTTATTGAATATTGTTCCCTGTGCAATACAGCAGGTCCTTGTCGATTGTCTCTTTTACACATACTTTGCCAACAAAGGTTCGTCTAGTCAAGGCTATGGTTTTTCCTGTGGTCTAACGTATGGCTGTGAGAGTTGGACTGTGAAGAAGGCTGAGTGCCGAAGAATTGACGCCTTTGAACTGTGGTGTTGGAGAAGACTCTTGAAAGTCCCTTGGACTGCAAGAAGATCCAACCAGTCCATTCTGGAGGAGATCAGTCCTGGGATTTCTTTGGAAGGAATGATGCTAAAGCTGAAGCTCCAGTACTTTGGCCACCTCATGCGAAGAGTTGACTCAATGGAAAAGACTCTGATACTGGGAGGGATTGATGGCAGGAGGAGAAGGGGACGACGGAGGATGACATGGCTGGATGGCATCACTGACTCGATGGACGTGAGTCTGAGTGAACTCTGGGAGTTGGTGGTAGACAGGGAGGCCTGGTGTGCTGCGATTCATGGGGTCACAAAGAGTCGGACACGACTGAGCGACTGAACTGAATTGAACTGAACGTGTACATGTTAATCCCAATCTCCTGATTTACCTTCCCTCAACCCCATTTCTGTTTGGTAACTGTAAATTTGTTTTCTGTCTCGGGTCTGCTTCTGTTTTGTAAACAGGCTCATTTGTATCGGTTGTGAGATTCCACCCACAAGTGTTGCCATGTCACTTGCTTTTCTCTGTGTGCGTTTTCAGTTGTGCCTGAGTCTCTGCAACCCCAAGGACTGCAGCCTGCCAGGCTTCTCTGTCCATCACCAACTCCTGGAGCTTACTCAAACTCATATCCATCGAGTCGGTGATGCCATCCAACCATCTTATCCTCCGTCGTTCCCTTTTTCTCCTGTCTTCAATCTTTCCCAGCATCAGGGTCTTTTCCAGTGAGTCAGCTCTTTGCATCAGGTGGCCAAAGTATTGGAGTTTCAGTTTTAGCATCAGTCCTTCCAATGAATATTCAAGAATGTTTTCCTTTAGGATTGACTGGTTGGGTCTACTTGAGAGTCCAAGGGACTCTCAAAGAGCCCTCTCCAACACCACATATCAAAAGCATCAGTTCTTTGGTGCTTAGCTGTCTTTATGGTTCAACTCTCACATCCATACATGACTACTGCAAAACCATAGCTTTGACTGTACAGACCTTTGTTAGGCAAAGTAATATATCTGCTTTTTAATATGCTGTCTAGGTTGGTCATAGCTTTTCTTCCAAGAAACAAGCGTCTTTTAATTTCATGGCTTCAGTCACCATGTGCAGTGATTTTGGAGCCCAAGAAAATAAAGTCTTTCACTGTTTCCATTGTTTCCCCATCTATTTGCCACGAAGTGATGGGATCGGATGCCGTGATCTTCATTTTTTGAATGTTGAGTTTTAAGCCAGCTTTTTCACTCTCCTCTTTTACTTTCATCAAGAGGCTCTTTAGTTCCTCTTCACTTTCTGCCATAAGGGTGGTGTCATCTGCATATCTGAGGTTATTGACATTCCTCCCGGCAATCTTGAGTCCAGCTTGTGCTTCATGCAGCCTGGTATTTATCACGATGTAATGTGCATAGAAATTACATAAGCAGGGTGACAATATACATCCTTGACTTACTCCTTTCCTAACTTGGAACCAGTCTGTTGTTCCATGTCCAGTTCTAACTCTTGCTTCTTGACCTGCATACAAATTTCTCAGGATGCAGGTCAGGTGGTCTGGTATTCCCATCTCTCTAAGAATTTTCTGCAGTTTCTTGTGATCCATACAGTCAAAGGCTTTAGCATAGTCAATGAAGCAGAAACAGATGTTTTTCTGGAATTCTCTTGTTTTTTCAATGATTCAACAGATGTTGACAATTCGATCTCTGGTTTCTCTGCCTTTTGTAAAACCAGCTTGAGCATTTTCACATACTGTGGAAGCCTAGCCTGGAGAATTTTGAGCATTACTTTGCTAGTGTGTGGATGAGTGCAATTGTGTGGTAGTTTGAACATTCTTTGGCATTGCCTTTCTTTGGGATTGGAATGAAAACTGACCTTTTCCAGTCTTGTGGCCACTGCTAAGTTTTCCAAATTTGCTGGCATATTGAGTGCAGCACTTTCACAGCATCATCTTTTAGGATTTGAAATAGCTCAGCTGGAATTCCATCACCTCCACTAGCTTTGTTCGTAGTGATGCTTTCTAAGACCCACTTGACTCCACATTCCAGGATGTCTGGCTCTAGGTGAATGATCACACCATCTTGATTATCTGGGTTGTGAGGATCTTTTTTGTACAGTTCTTCTGTGTATTCTTGCCACCTCTTCTTAATATCTTCTGCTTCTGTTAGGTCCATACCATTTCTGTCCTTTATCGAGCCCATCTTTGCATAAAATGTTCCCTTGGTATCTCTAATTTTTTTGAAGAGATCTCTAGTCTTTCCCATTCTGTTGTTTTCCTCTATTCCTTTGCATTGATCACTTAGGAAGGCTTTCTCATCTCTCTTTGCTATTCTTTGGAACTCTGCATTCAGATGGATATATTGTTCCCTTTTCTCCTTTGCCTTTTGCTTCTCTTCTTTTCTCAGCTATTTGTTAGGCCTCCTCAGACAAACATTTTGCCTTTTTGCATTTCTCTTTTGGGGATAGTCTTGATCACCACCTCCTGTACAATGTCATGAACCTCCATCCATAGTTCTTCAGGCACTCTATCAGATTCAACCCCTTGAATCTATTTCTCACTTCCACTGTATAATCATAAGGGATTTGATTTAGGTCATACCTGAGTGGTCTAGTGGTTTTCCCTACTTTCTTCAATTTAAGTCTTAATTTGGCAATAAGGAGTTCATGATCTGAGCCACAGTCAGCTCCTGGTCTTGTTTTTGGCTTGTTTTGGCTTGAATTGATAAATGGCTTAAACATATTAATTAAAAACAGACATTATTAGATTGGATTTTTTTTTTAAGATTCAACTATAAACCCTAGAGAATGATAAGCTCACGTAACTCTACAAATCTGTAAACTAATGTTTGTAGCTGCTCTAGTCATAAGCTTCAAAAACAGGATCTAAGCCCCATGTCCTTCCCTTCCTTGTCACAGGTCCCTTCCATGTGACAGAATATGACTTGGCAGTGAAAGCTGCAGGTGGGGCCAGCGCGCCCTGGGTGCGACCCACAGCCCTCCCACAGAGCAGAGGAGCTCGTCTGACACCGTCTGGATCCGTGTGTGGCCTCCAGAGAAGGAGGGCTGTAGGGACAGAGAACACGTCAAGGTCAGGGTTGGGGGCGCGACTGCAGGGTCCCTGAGGGCGTGTCCCAGGAGTGACCGACGGTCGTGGTGGGGGGTGGACACCTGAATTTACAGAAGTGATAAGCTCACAAAACTCTACAGCACGGGAACAGCATTTTATTGTGCGTAAACTGCTTACAGGCACACAGGTTGGGAAGAGTCCACTTTCTGAAAGCTGTAGGTGTACATCCCCGCGTGCTCCTGGTTATGCGTTAATTGCAGATGGCTGGAACTTCTCCAGCTCATGAGCACCTCTGTGTGAGGCACACTTCTCGACTTCGCTGTGTAGGGAAGTTCAGCCAGTCATTTCAGGCACTGATGGAGCTTCTCCTTTGAATTGAAAAAGATTCCAGTTTACGATTCTCTCTCAGTGTGTGTTAGGAAGGAAAGTGGCCCCCAAAATGTTCATGTTTGAATCCCCAGATCCTGATATCATGTTTGTTTATATGGCAAAGTGTGTGGATGGTATGCATATCGCCAGTTAGCTAACCTTAAAGCAGGGGGCTGATCCTGAATTACCCGGTGGGCCCGACGTCATCCCAAGGTCCTTAATGCGGAAGCGGAGGCAGGCGAGGTCAGAGGGCTGAGACTGGCCGTGGCTGGCCTTGGCGATGGAGGAACATCCATGAGCCATGACCTGTGGTCCGTCAGAAGCCGGAAGAGATGGAAATGAGGCAAAGGACTCTGCCGTGGAGCTTCTAGAAGGAGCTCTGTTGCTGACGGTGTTTCCAACCTGTGAGACCAATTAGGACTCTGCACCTGCAGGTCTTAGACATGGGATTTACACTGTTTTAAGCCTCTAGGATGGTGCTACTTGTCACAGAACCAAGATGCTAACACGCGGTCTTGCCGTCTCAGTGCTCCCAGCGTGGTCTCCAGCCACCTGCTCTTGTCCCTCAGGTATGACAGGAAGCTCAGATCCCTTGCCCCGTCCAGACCTCCAGGTCAGACCTCGCGATCTGGGATCCAGCCACTGGCTTCTAGAGGTTTCTGCCCCACTGAGGAGGGCACTGACCTGAGACCCCGGGGAACTGGCACCGCCCCTCCGGCAGACCCGGGGGCCTTCCAGGCCGATCCCTTGGGGGTCAGAGACACATGGCCCAGGGCAGCTTCCCCACGTGAAGATCAGAGAAGCCGCCTCTGTCCGGGGCCAGGCCACAGGCCGAGATCACCCCAACAGCCCACTGGCCTGTTGGCTCGAATGTGGAGCCCAGGACCCACCAGTGTGTTAAGACACGTTGGTTGAACCTCGGCAGGAGACACCCTTCCGGGTCATCACCAAGCTCACCTGCCTGATGACTGCGGGGTGCCTCTGGGCGAAGCTCGAGGCTGCTGAGGGTCCAGCCCTCCCTGCCCCCCACAGTCCCTCTTCTGCGCTCAAACTGTGGGGGTGCAGGGTGGTTCAGAGCCTGCCAGCAGACAGGAGGACCAATTACCACCCCACCCCTGGGGGCACGTCAGTGTGGGGGGCTGTGATAAGGGAGCTGGAAGGAAAATCTGCCCTGCAGCGCATTCCGGGGCCCCTGTCAGACGCTGTCATCAGATAATAAACGCGGGGCTGCCAGAAGGGCCCTGGGGGCCACGGCGGGGTGGGGAGCTGTGGACCCTCCCGCTGCGTGGGCCGCCTTTTCCTGGGAAGGTCAGTGGTTTCCTGGGAAGGTCAGTGGTTTCCTGGGAAGGTCAGTGGTTTCCTGGGAGGGTCAGTGGGGGCTCAAGATGCATCCCTGGGGGTTTGTGTCTAAGCCCTCTGCTATGAAAAGGAGACGGTGGAAAGGCCGGAGTGGCAGCCTGGCCTCCTCAGGGGGGCGGCCGTGACTGGCATGGGGGAGGCGATGGGGGCCCGGGGGGCTGGCAGCAGGTGAGGGCACAGAGGCCGCGGAGGAAAGCCCCGGGTCACGAGCCCCTCAGATCCCTTCATGCATTTGCAGGAAAGGCTGTGTTCCCCCCTGCCCCAGGCCAGCCAGTGTCCACACGACCCTCTTGGACGTGGACACCCTTCCTGCCGCCCCTTTGTGGCCACTACTCCTTCTGCACCTGGACTCTGCTCACCAACCACCGCCGCTGCACCCAGGCCCTCTGCCCAGGTCCGTGTCCCTGTGAAGCAGTCGCTGACCTCTGAGCCAGGGACGCCAGTCCTCTTTCCAGTGGTTACCTTACTGTCTGTTATTATAGTTGTTATTGTTTAGCCACTCAGTTGTGTCTGACTCTTGCGACCCCATGGATTGCAGCACACCAGGCTTCCCTGTCGATCACCAATGCCCGAAGTTGCTCAAACTCACAGCCATCAAGTTGATGACACCATCCAACCATCTCATTCTCTGTTGCCCCCTTCTCCTGCCCTCAATCTCAATTACAGCTGTTACCCAATGGGGATAAATTAACAGTAATGACTACTCAGTTTCTGACCTTTAAGACTTTTTTCTGAGAAGAAGACTGGTTGTGAAAGAAGTCTAGCTTTTAGCCCATGAATGCCTGACATGCAGGGGGTAACCTGCATGAATATGAAAACAGAAATTTCTGCAATACGAAAGCAGAAATTGTGTTCTGGAACCGAGAGCAGACCTTGTCTAGAGAGAGGTTTGACTCTGCTGAGCGTTCGGGAGTCTACAGCAATGCCTTAAAGTGCCTTGACTTCGTGCTTTAACGACAGGTTTGGACTGTGTGATGGGATGAAGAGGACATGTCGCTACAATGGTTTTTCCTCTCAGAAGTTGTTAATTCCATATTTGCCATTTCTCATGCCCCCAATTTACTCAGCCCACCTGCAGCTAAAGTTGAGTGTGATTGGGTTATTGTAAGTGGGGTTGTTTGAAGGCACCGGAAACTGGCTCTCCTGGGAGACTCTGTGGCCAGAGGAGCTTTTCAGGGACCCACACCTGTGTCCCCATCACCGAGGCCCCGTGCCACTTCCTGGCGGAGTCCAGGACCATTCAGACCGTTCTTTCTCAGCTGCTGCAAGAAAAGCCCACTGCTGTGAAAAGGGAAATACTTGTGGTTTGGCTTCCCCTTCGGGCTGACGTTTTCCATTGAGAGGAATGAAAGTTTTACTCTTTAAAGATTATGTCAGTGAAAGTGAAAGTGAAGTCGCTCAGTCGTGTCCGACTCTTTGCGGCCCCATGGACTGTAGCCCACCAGGCTCCTCCATCCCTGGGATTCTCCAGGCAAGAACACTGGAGTGGGTTGCCATTTCCTTCTACCAGGGGATCTTCCCCACCCAGGGATCGAACCCAGGTCTCCCACATTGCAGGCAGATGCTTTAACCTCTGAGCCACCAGGGAAGCCCCAAGATTATGTCAAGCAGGAGTTAAATGATATTGCTATTTATTACTACAAACAAATCAGCTGAAACAGAACAATAAAAGCAAGGAAGACAAGTACCTGAACTGCGTGTTTCTGCTTCAGGTGGAAGCAGGCGTGTGTAAGTCAAAGAGAAAACATGAGAAATAGCACCTCGTGCAAATGTGTGGTTGGGAACTTGGAGACAAAGCACCAAGCGCGTTTTCAATATGCAAATAAAATACTCGTTTCACAGAAAATTTGTACATATGTTAAACAGCCCACAGATTCAGGGTGTGGTGATGGTGAAACAGACCAGGACTCCTGCTCGGGCAGGTTGACGGTTCCGGCAGGTGTGCCGCTGAACACGATGATGCTGGTGGGGTGTTTCCTCTGCGCAGCCCCGCTCCAGACAGCCCTGTCTATGCCACGTCCTGCGGGGCTGCAGGGGAGGAGCAGTCCTGGGAGAGGCCCTGCCGCAGCAGGGGACCCCAGAGCGTCAGTGGGTCCCCCAGCGTGCGGCGCGTCCCTTTGTCCCCGAGTGAGGCTCTTCTCCAGCAGCACCTGCCCACGCAGGAACAGACCCCGCCGAGCGGGTTGGGGGCAGGCCCTTCTCTCACTCCACGCCCCGAGTGTGGGGGCTGCCCCACTTTGCTGGCCCACCAGGCAGAGAGCTGCTGCAGCCCGCAGCTCGAGGGGACCACGCTTCCAGCCTGGCACCAGCCGGGTCGTCGCATGGACGCAGGCCAGTGTCTGAATTTCTGCTGAAGTCGGACGGCTCTTCCAACGTCCCCTTTGTGCTTTTTCTCACTGGTGTTGACATTAGGACAGTGAAGGCATAAGATGACCCACTCGGGACTGGTTGGTCTTTAATTCCTGTTAATATAAGATTTTTATATTCAATGAATGTTAAAGTGAGATATGTCAGTGAGACTCAGTGTTTACATAAATCATAGAGAGAAGACCACATGCTTGACGTGAGCTAATTCTGTTCTTTATTCAGAATACAAATTCACCAGCCTTCCTGGGTGGGACATTCATCAGACACACATGGCATGAATTTGCAGACGGAGCAAACACTGACACATCAGGACACCCAGCAGCTCTCTGCCGGAGTGGGCCAGCGTCGCCTTCACATTCCCCTCTTGGCTGGCCCTTCGGCCTCCCAGCCTAGCTTCTCTGGGGCTGCTCGCCGAGGACCTGGAATCACAGCATCATTGTGGCCGGAGCGACCCCTGGGTCCCGGAGGTGTCTCAGCGAGGTGGCTCGTGCCCCGAGGTGGCTCGCCCCCCGAGGTGGCTCAGCAAGGTGTCTTGTCCCCCGAGGTGGCTCCAGCCAAGGCCTCATCACACCTTTTCTTTGTGTTAACGTGTGTGAGCTCTTCCGTGGAGCAGCATCTCTTGACTTTGCTGCTGCTGCTGCTAAGTCGCTTCAGTCGTGTCCGACTCTGTGCGACCCCATAGATGGCAGCCCACCAGGCTCTGCCATCCCTGGGATTCTCCAGGCAAGAACACTGGAGTGGGTTGCCATTGCCTTCTCACCCGGGAATCTTGCTGAGATAGGATGGACTCGAGTGCCTGGAGGGGAACTGAGCGCTTGCCCTTACCTGGACATTCCCAGGGAGGGGCTGGGTCACAGATGCTGTTTGAACGAGGACTCGGGCCCCTCCGGGGTCTGCGGGCTCCTGGACGACCAGCACGTGGACACAACGGATGCCCTGCCAGTGCTGATGGTGACTGGGCTGTGCTGCTTGGAGGAGGTGGCGCCCACAAGGGGACAGGCCCGAGTGGTAGCTGAGGACCAGCGCGCGCCGCTGTGGTTACGTGGGCCTAGGGGCCGTGGTCACAGGCGACTGTGTCATGATGGCCAGAAGGCTTTGGGCCATGTCCTCAGAGGCTTGTGTGGAGGGAGGAGCCTCCACTTCCCCCAGCTTCGCTGCTGACGGAGCGCAGGGCCGGGTCTGACGGTGCCGGGTCTGACGTGGGTCTGACGCCAGGGGTCTGATGGTGAGTCTGACAGGCTGGCCCACTCTGAGCGTCTGTGGAGCGGCTGCTCTGCCCAAGAAGCTGCCAGGAGCGCACGTCCTGTGTGCTCGGGGCTCGGCATGCGCTCAGCAGATGCAGTTCAGGGAGGGGGACCTGGGGAAGCAGGAGCCCAGTGATGTGTGTGAGGTCAGATGCGCCAGGCGTGTGACGACCAGGGGGAGTCAGGCCCGGGTCTGACCCCACACGTGGCCCTCCCTCCCGGGCCCGGCTGCACTTCCCAGCTCTTCGGCTCTCGGGCCAGGCAGCAGGAGCCCAGTCCACCACCGCGAGAGGTGCTGGTGCCGCCCATCCGATCCTGTCCCGAGGCCCCAGGGCGGGGCCGGGCAGTCCCCTGTAGCGCCAGGTGGTAAAGGTGGGGCCCTGCAGCTCCTGCGGTCTCTGTCCACTGGACAGAGGGTCCCCATGAGGGACTGGATCCCGCTGCAGGAGAGACGCCAGCCAAGGTGACACGGATCATCAGTGGCCTGCCAGCAAATGTGTACGTAGAAGACAAGCAGCAGGTCCCAGCCGGCTCCCCTCGAGGCAAGTGTGCAGGGGTGTCTGCTGAGCCGTGCTGTCTGAGGACATGATCGGGTCTGGACCATCCTGAAGTCACAGTCGGGTCTAGGCCATCCTGAGGACACGGCCAGGTCTGGGCCATCCTGAGGACACGGCCGGATCTGGGCCATGCTGTCTGAGGACACGGCCAGGTCTGGGCCATCTTGAGGACACTGCCGGGTCTGGGCCATCCTGAGGACACGGCTGGATCTGGGCCATGCTGTCTGAGGACACAGCTGGGTCTGGGCCATCCTGAGGACACGGCCAGGTCTGGGCCATGCTGTCTGAGGACACGGCCAGGTCTGGGCCATGCTGTCTGAGGACACGGCCGGGTCTGGGCCATGCTGTCTGAGGACACGGCCAGGTCTGGGCCATCTTGAGGACACTGCCGGGTCTGGGCCGTGCTGTCTGAGTACACGGTCGGGTCTGGGCCATCCTGAGGACACCGCCGGGTCTGGGCCATCCTGAGGACACGGCCGGATCTGGGCCATGCTGTCTGAGGACACGACCAGGTCTGGGCCATCCTGAGGACACGGTCGGGTCTGGGCCGTGCTGTCTGAGTACACGGTCAGGTCTGGGCCATCCTGAGGACACCGCTGGGTCTGGGCTGTCCTGTCTGAGGACGCGGCCAGGTTCTGGGCCGTGCTATCTGAGGACACTGTGGGGTCTGGACTGTCCTGTCTGAGGACACAGTTGGATCTGAACCATCCTCTCTGAGGACATGGTCGGGTTTGGGCCTCGAAGGCCTTCGGTCTCGCCCAGCCTGTGTCCAGGGAGAATCATGTGGGAGCGGGGTTCTGTGTGGTTCACTTGGTCCCGCTGAGCACCTCCGGCTCTGGGTGTCTTTCAGGGGGTTCACTGGGGGTGCGGCGTGACTGAGTGATCAGGAATCAATTCACTTCCTATTTGAGACAAGCCTGGAGAGGATCAGAGGCAGCCCTTCAAGGGTCTTCTTGTGAGACAAGGGGCTTCACTGGTACCTTTGGGTCACTGTGTCCACATGTGTGGTGAGGGGGCCTTGTGGTGTCTGGGCATCAGCAGCCCGTCGGCACTGCCAGTCTGGCCCTAGTGAAGGGTTTGCACCAGTTCTCAGAAGCCCTGGCTTCAAACTCAGGGCTCTGGAGGGAGGCAGACTTGCCTTTCCCTGAACTCTCCTCGGGCTCTGCTGTGAATGGCACAGGCTAGTGATTAACGCAAACATTCCTGGCGCACACGGCTAAGAGACGGAAAATCCCCGCCTTCTGTTTATGTGACAAGCTCGAGGTCCATATGGATTCTTCAAATAAAGTTATTTTGGAGTGTTTGATGGGTGCACACGGGCAGGCTCTCGCGAGGCCGCTGGCCAGACCCCTCCTGCTCCTTCAGTCAGCACATGCTCGCTCGGCCTGCTCTTCAGGCCTGAGACTCAAAGAAGACAAGAAGTGCGGTCATGACAGCCATCTGTGGGTTCCAGATTGTTTGTGACCAAATCCGTGGGAAATACCCCCAATTTTCAATGTGCTTTGGAGGGTTGTTTTGTTTGCTTTTTAAAAATCAATAACAGCACAGTTTGGAAATTAAAAGAGCTGATTCAAATCTGGGGACAACAAGCCCATTTCTCTTTGAAGCTTTATCTTAAAAATTTGCAAACTTCAAAGTAAAGGGAGAAGTTGGTAAACTCTGCAGTGTTCTCTGTGCCAGCTGTGTCCCCCACAAAGCTTTCGGTGGGCATGTTAAAAACATTTTTTTAATTTAAAAAAGTTTTATTGAAAATACAGTTGATTTAAAATGTTATTTTCAGCTATACAGCAAATGATTGTTATACGTACATATAAATACATATACCTTCTTTCTTATATTCTCTTCCCTTACAGGTTATTACAAGATGCTGAACATAGTTCCCTGCACTCTTCAGTAGGTTCTCTTTGTTTATTTTATATATAGTATTGTCTGCATGTTGATCCCAAACTCCTGATTTGTCCTCCCCATTCCCACTGGTAACCCAAAGCTTGTTTTCTGAGTCTGTGGGTCAACTTCTGTTCTGTGAATAAGTTCACTCCTGTCATTTTTTATAAGGATTCTGCACACGAGCCGTATCCTAGGACATCTTTCTCTGTCTGACTTTCTTTACTTAGTATGATCATCTCAAGTCTATCCGATTCACTTCAGTTCAGTCACTTGGTCGTCTCCGACTCTTTGTGACCCTATGGACTGCAGCATGCCAGGCCTCCCTGTCCATCACCAACTCCTGGAGTTTGCTCAAACTCACATCCATTGAATCCTTGATGCCATCCAAACATCTCATCCTCTGTCATCTCCTTCTCCTCCTGTCTCCAATCTTTCCCAGCATCAGGGTCTTTTCAAATAAGTCAGTTCTTCGTATGAGGTGGCCAAAATATTGGAGTTTCAGCTTCAGCGTCAGTCCTTTCAATGAATATTCAGGACTAATTTCCTTTAGGATAGACTGGTTGGATTTCCTTGCAGTCCAAGGGACTCAAGAGTCTTCTCCAACACCACAGTTCAAAAGCATCAATTCTTTGGCACTCAGCTTTCTTTATCGAACTCATATCCATACATGACTACTGGGAAAACCATAGCTTTGCCTAGATGGACGTTTGTTGGCAAAGTAATGTCTCTGCTTTTTAATATGCTGTCTAGGTTGGTCATAACTTTTCTTCCAAGGAGCAAGCGTTTTTAATTTCATGGCTGCAGTCACCATCTGCAGTGATTTTGGAGCCCAGAAAAATAAAGTTTCTCACTGTTTCCTTTGTTTCCCCGTCTGTTTGCCATGAAGTGACGGGACTGGATGATCTTAGTGTTCTGAATGCTGAGCTTTAAGCCAGATTCTTCGCTTTCCTTTTTCACTTTCATCAAGAGGCTCTTTAGTTCTTCTTCGTTTTCTGCCATAAGGGTGGTGTCATCTGCATATCTGAGGTTATTGATGTTTCTCCAGGCAATCTTGATTCCAGCTTGTGCTTTAACCAGCCTGGTGTTTCACATGATGTACTCTGCATCTAAGTTTATAAGCAGGGTGACAATATGCAGCCTTGATGTACTCCTTTTCCTATTTGGAACCAGTCCATTGTTCCATGTCCAGTTCTAACTGTTGCTTCTTGACCTGCATACAGATTTCTCAGGAGGTAGGTCAGATGATCTGGTATTCCCATCTCTTTAAGTTTGTTGTGATCCACACAGTCAAAGGCTTTGGCCCATGTTGCTGCAAATGGCATCATTTCCTTTTTTATGGCTGAGTAATATTCCATGGCATGTACGTGCCGCGTTTTCCTTACCCATCCATCTAGGTTGCTAGCTGGTCGTCTGGGTTGCTTCCGTGTCTTGGTCACTGTAAACAGTGCTGCTGTGAACACAGTGGTGCGTGTGTCTTTCCAAGCTAATTTTTCTCCAGATGTGTGCCCAGGAGTGAGATTGCAGATCACATGGTACTGTATTTTTAGTTTATTAAGGAAGCTCCATACCGGTCTCCAGAGCGGCTGCACCAGTGTGCATACTTGGTGGGCACATTTTAAAGCTGAACCCACACAACATATAATCACGCCCCTTTACTTCATGTTGCTCACAAATCTCCACGGTATCATCACCTCACCTAAAACTGACGGCATCCAGCTCGCGTCAGCCGACCCCGTCGTGTCTGCTTCCTGGTCTCCGGCAGGTCCTCTCTCACGGGTCTAAACCCTTCCATGAGTGCGTTTGGGTCCCATTTCTCTTGAGGGTTTCCCACCCTTTTACAAGTATTTTTATTGAGGACGCTGGGCCATTTCTCTCTTGCTGTGTCTACATCCTGGACTCTGTAGGCCCATGTGTTTTCCTCCATTCTTAGTGGTATTAGATCTCCTGGGACTCGATGTGACTTGGGCTCCTTTGGTCAGAGTCCTCGGGGGTGGGGGTGCTAGATGATCCTGCTGCGCAGACAGGAGCCCACGGCTTCCAGCTCAGAAGTCCCCAGAGGTGGTTCTGAAGAAGGCGCGACAGGAGGGCTAAGGTGGAAAGACGCTTTCTAAGATGCGGGGCAGGTTGCTAGTGTCCCTCTGTCTGCATATGGGGGCATCAGAACCCATGCCCTCGCCTCTTTTAATCACAGGAGGAGTGACGTTCCTCCTCCCCCACTGCCCTTCCCCTGGCCCCAGGGACGCTGAAGGCTCCTCCCTCTAAGCTCCCTCGGGCCCTCCTCCGTCAGCAGCACCCGCCGTCACACTGCCCAGGCCACTGTGATGCTCTTTTGTGCCTTCAGCGGGGCCTGGGTCTCCATTTACCTCCTGGGTTCCCAGAGTCCTCGTCTTGTTTCCTGACGCCACCCTCCCTGTGGTCCTGATGCTCTTTTCTGCACGTGTCCTGATGTTGGGAACCCCGACCCCCAACCTCTCCCATCACTGACCACCTTCTCTCAAAGCTGCAGTTCTCCTGGGTTGTCACACTCATTCCTGTAGCTGTGATGGAGAACCATACGCCAATGGCCCCAAATCTACGTTTCTGCCCCAGATCTCTCTTGAGATCCGAGTTATTAAAGGTATATGATGTCTCTACTTAGGTACCACAAGTCATCACACACTCAGAGTGTCCTTTCTGGAACCACCCTCCTGAGCCAATCCCACCAGGAGTGAGCGTGCATCGCGTACCGGTGTTGACCTCACAGCCAGCCTTGCCACCGGAGGCAAACGTCAGGTGCAGTGACCGTCCCCCGGAAGGCTGTGCGGGCTGTCCTCCAGTATCCGTGCTCTGGTGGGTGGGGGAAGATGCACCCGGCGAGGGGGCTGGGGTGCTGCACGGGCAGCTCACCACTTGGGTTGTTCCTAAGTATCCCAGCTCCGCCCCTGCCCCGTGCTAAGGTTAACGGGAAGGTCAGGACGGACTAGCGAACAGCAGACCTCAGTGCCAGCCCGCCTCCACCCTGCGGGAGAGAACACACCAGCTGAGACGCAGGTAAGGCGCGCGTGTGATCCTGCTGCAGGGTCCTCCGGCTCCGAGACGGCCCCGAGTAGAGGGTAAATGAACCAAGCCATCTGTTTGCTCACAATACCGCTAAGGCTTTATTTTACTAACAACATTCCCCTTCGTGGGGAAGGACTGGGACCTGTGGAAACAGGGATTTATCACTCGGATAAAAGACTGAAGAATAATCAACAAAATAATTCTTTCCTGAGTCTAGGAGTCAAGTTTCTGTGAGCCCTCCTGGAAGGTTGTGGTTTAAAGACATAAAATCTTAGGGGAAAAGGGCCAGGGTTCTAGACGTTGAGCATGGATCTATGAAAGTTACTCCAGATTTTTAAATCTGTTTCTCCTATTCGTTAAAAAAAAGCACTAGGGTGTCTGTGTTAGTTTCTTTCTGAAGCTGTGACAGAAAATCGCAAACTTGATGTCTTCAAACAGCACAAATTTATTCTTACCGTCTAGATGTCAGATGTCCAAAACCACCCTCTCTGGGCAGATGTCCCGGGGCGGGCTGGCTCCTGTGGAAGCTGGAGGGAAGTGAGGGCCTTGCGCTGTGCCCCAGTTCCCAAGGGCCATGGTGCTCGGGGCCCCCTTGCTGCCCTCTCCGAGGAGAGCCCGGCTCCCCTGCTGCACCGGGACCATCTCCCGGCTCCAATTCTTCACGTGTCCCACGGCAAAGGCCCCTTTCCCACGTCACTGACGAGGGTTCTGGGCTCAGGACGTGGAACCAGGGGCAGAGGCTGTTACGCAGCATGCCCAGTTAGCGACGGAACAGTGGCGACTCTCACGACAGCGTGTCTCAGGTACGGAGCATCCCTGGCACGGCTGACGGCCACCTGCTCCGGGCTCCTGGTCACCACTTTCTCTGCAGCAGGGCCGTCTTCCCCTCGAGCCGGGGGTCCTCTGTCTGTGGGTCCCCAGCACCTTGGGGTCCTGGCCGCCCTCCCTGTGCACACACCTCCCCCCTGCAGGAGCCTTGACTCCTCTGCCCTGTGCCCCCCACCCCGCAGTGGCCTCTCCTCCATGTGGCCTCAGAGCCCCTCTCCTGTCATGTGGACCCCAGGACATGTCTCGCCAAGTTCCTGCAGCTGAGAGGGAGAATCGTGAGAGTAAGCCTCAGTGCCCCGCCCTCCCCAGGTGCCGAGGAAAGAGGGTCGCCACGTGCTGCCCTTGCTCCCCGGGGAGAGGCAGAGCCTTCCCGGTCATGTGTGTGCACACATTGAACACATGTATGTGCACGCATGTGTGTGGGCATGTGTGTTCCTAGCATGCACACCCGGTCGTGTGCATGTGCACATTGTACACATGTGTGTGCACACAGGTATGTTGGCATGTGTGTGCAGAAACTGGCCAAGCTGGGTGGAGACTGCCTGTGGCCATCTGTGTGCAGGAGTCACCGTCCATCACAGGTGTGTCTTCGGAAGTGGTTACCCGGGTCTCCACCCAAAAGATAGACCACATTGTTCAGTCACTCAGTCACATCTGACTCTCTGTGACCCCATGGACTGCAGCACGCCAGGCTTTCCTGTCCTTCACCATATCCCGGAGCTTGCTCAAACTCAGGTCCATCGAGTCGGTGATGCCTCCAACCATCTCGTCCTCTGTCGTCCCCTTCTCATCCCACCCTCAATCTTTCCCAGCATCAGGGTCTTTTCCAATGAGTCAGTTCTTCACATCAGGTGGCCACAGTATTGGAGTTTCAGCTTCATCATCAGTCCTTCCCTCAGTCCGTACATCGTAAGAAAACCCAAACCCTGGTCTTTGGGAGCAGGAGGCCGCTTTGTGGTCAGTGATGACAGCAGGTCCGTCATGTTTGCTGCTGAGTCCTCCTGGCCATCATGTGGGGACACTTGGTTTATGGCTGGGTGTCTGCCCCCTGCCTGAGGACGGTCCTGCGAGAGGATGGCTGTGCCAGCGCCCTGTGGGGTCTGAGCGGCCTCCCTATTCACGTGACGCTGTAGCCGGGGGCCTGCGACCACAGCCCTGCTCCGACAGTGCTGCCGGCTTCCCTGCGCACACCCGGCCCCCCCTGGGGCTGGCGGTTCTAGAGACAGCCTTGTAGCTCCCGTCTGCGGCCAGGGGTCACGCGCTGCATCCTCACGGCCCTTCCACCTGCGGCTCCCGGAGTTCACAGGCCTCATCTCCTCGGCCTGCGGTGTCCCACCACAAGGGGCACGCCAGGGGCGATGCTGAGTAGATGTGCAGCTCCGCCAAGGCCCGTGGAGGACCAGTGGCTGCGTGAGGGCTGGACGCGGGAACAGGAGGCGGGGCCCGTGAGTCCTTGCACCTTCTGTGCTGTCACCACATCTGCCCTGGGCACGTCCTCCTGGGCCGGCAGGTGCGGCCGTGGGCCAGCTGATGGGTGTGAGCCACGTGGCTGTGAGCCATGTGGGGGCCATCTGTCCAGATCGGGGTCGTCTGCCCCATTTCCTTCCTCCTGCCACTGCTGCAGGGATGGAGGGAGGGAGCTGCAGGGGGAGGAGACTGGGGCATAAGAGGCTCCTTGCAGGTGGGCCTCCAGGTGATCCTCCAGCTGAGCCTCCAGCTGAGGTTCTAGGTGGGCCTCCAGGTGATCCTTCAGGTGGGGTTCCAAGTAGCCCTCTAGGTGAGTCTCCAGGCGAGGCTCCAGGTGGGCCTCCACGTACTGGATGGGAAGCCGGGAGTCCTAGAGGCTGGGCAGGTGGGGCCCATAGCTGCTCAGTGCCTTAACCATGCTTCAGACCAGATGTGAGGCTGCATCTCCCCTCCTTGTCCACCCCCCACCCCACAAGGACTGCCCACGAGCCACCTGTGCAGGGGCTCCCGCAGATTCTAGTGGGAGGGAAGGGAGGTGAGAACACGGCCACACCACCTCTCGCCCGCCTGTTCAAACAGCCTCAGAGAGACAGGCTTTTCCAACACAATCCCAGTAGGTTTTTCCTAAGTGTAATCCTTTAAGAGCCTACTTTTCTGGATGACTTGAAACATAAACCCAGAGTTTACATTAAAATAAATCTCTCCCCTCCCCCGTGACATGAACATCCAATCTGTGAGCTTGGTGGTTTCTCTAAAGTGAAGTGCTAGTCACTCAGTCACGTCTGACTCTCTGCAACCAACCCCAGGGACTGTAGCCCACCAGGCTTCTCTGTCCCTGGGATTCTCCAGGCAAGAATACTGGAGTGGATTGCCATGCCCTCCTCCAGGGGATCTTCCCAACCCAGGGATAGAACCCATGTCTCTTACATCTCCTGCATTGGCAGGAGTGTTCTTTACCACTAGCGCCATCTGGGAAGTACATCAGGATATATATAATTACATCAGTAATAAATGATGTATTTTAAAATATAAATTAACGTTTAAGCCTTCTGGTCGAGGAATAATTCCATGATTCCAAGGATGGCGTCTATAGTTTCTGTCAGTCTCGGAGGGCCCTACGACATCAGGTGTCTTAGCATCCTTCCAAGATGCAGGAGTCTCACATCTGGTCCTTCCCCAGCTGACCGTCCTCACGGAGGTTAGGCACCCGCATGGCTCAGAACCTCCAGACCGGCAGCACCGGCTTCGGCCCATCCGGCCCATCTGAAGTCCGTAGTGCAGATGGCTCCAGTGCTGGAAGGACCAGCGACAGGTCCGGCAGCCCCAAGCTTGGGCCCTCATCTGCACGGCTGGCTTAGCCCCTGCCGCTTGAAGACCTGGAAACAGCCGTGGGGCCCGCTCTCCAGGCCCGTGTGGCCACAGGCCTGAGTGATCTGCTTTCCCTCCAGACACTGGGCGTCTGGCTTCTGTGAGTGAGTGTGTAAGCAGGAAGATTCAAGCAGGTGTGAGTAAGTGGGGTCAGCAAGTGAGCACGGGTGTGCAGGCAGCAAGGAGGAGGCTGGGGGCTGGTCCTGGGGCAGCGTGCGGGCACTTGCCCCTCACTGGGCGACTCGGCTTGTCCTTGCAGAAACCCTGGAAAGGAAAGGCTGAACAGGCCTCTGCCAGGGTTGCCCGAGGCTGCGGAGCTAAGAGGCCTTGAGGCCGAAGACCCCTCCCAGCCACCCACCCACCCTCACGGCACCCTCCCGCACCCCCCTCAGCGGGGGAGACCCCCACCTAGCTGTCCCCCTGCCCCTCCACCAGGGAAGACCCACAGCCACTCCTGCCGGCACCCCGGCTGTGGGGTGGAGCCAGCGTTGACCCTCCCCGTGCTGCACTGTGGGGCCCTGGGGTGGGCTGCAGGGAGAGAGTCCTGCCAACTTGTCTTCGAGCTGCAGGCAGTCCTCCAGCCCATGGCCCTGCCCTGCCGAGGCGTCTGCACAGCTGCTGCTCACCCCCAGGCCCAGGGCGCCCGGGCTCCCTCCCAAGGCCGCCGGGGGCTGGGCTGTAATCAGCCACCCTGCAGACTGCAGCCTTGCCCCTCACCTGGCCTCCCTTTCTTGTCTCTAAATTGGCTCCAGGAGCTTTGTGAGGCCATCTGCCCCGGCGGCACTGACACAAATACACACGCGTGCACACGTGCACCAGCACACACAAACACACGCGCACTGCATGTGCACGAGCTGGGCACACACGCCACACGCGCACACGCGCGTGCACGGCACGCACACGCAC